>NC_092863.1:71925251-71966109 GCF_032062135.1 Pyxicephalus adspersus
CCAATGTGAGTGGAAAATGAACAAAAGGATGCTGCAGGAGCACCAGAGGCACGGTAACAGAAATTGTACCTGTACATTGCTTTTAGAGAAAAAAATATTAGTTTTGGGTCACTTTTTATTATCTCCAATCCTTGTTATTTTTAAATATATTTAGTACATAGCAAACGTTCTCCAAAGTACTAAAAGCTAGCTAAATTAGCAAAGCTTCCTTAACAAAACTTCCTTTTAAACCTTCCTATAAGATATGAGACACTACTGTGATAGCTCTAGGAGGCTAGAACGTAATAGGAGAAAAACTGAAAACTTTCAGCATGCAATATTAGGATAATCTGACAAAAATATACTATTCAATAAACTTTCATAAATGAAGAAAATATGAACTATGCATTAATTTTATTATGGTTTTACATAATGATGGGTGATAAAGTATTTACTTACTTGCAGAGAAAAGGATTTTGTTTCATGAACAAGAAATCTGTTGCAGTAGCCTCACCTACAAATGTAAGCTTCATTAAAGTGGCAGATTTCTTGCTTTATTTGAGCAATTTTTATGGCATGGCATATTGCAGCAACTTGTGATTTCCATTAAAGTTGAAGCAAGTCACAGGTGCAGAGTACAGCTCAAAAGAAAGTACAATAACGTGACTACATCATAATGGCACACCATGACTTGTTTATTATCCGGTGGTGACCTTTACCTGAACTGCAAATATAAGCCTACTTAGTCATTTTGCAACACAAAGCTGAATGTGGATGGGTTCACTGAAAGGTCAATTTCAATGTGTCTTGTTTGAAGTTCATCAATATAACTTGCTTATCGTAAAGAAGCCAGAAAGAGATTATGTGCTGTGGCTCAGTGGTTAAGACCACTGATTATAAGATGATGACCATATGAGAAATGTTGTTTGATTGCTCCTCTCATCTATTTTTGACCTTTTACAGGCTGTCATACTTTGTAACAAACAAGATGCTGTAAAGTGAATCCACTTTACTTTCCACTGCAGTAAGCTGCACAGGAGATTAATAAAGCCAGTACAGAATGAACAGCCTCCAGTATTTGGGGGGTGGGCTGATGCCACAAGGGTTAATATGTTATCAAACTCTTCACTTTTCAGAATTGTTCATTTTTTTTTTTAATATTTTACTTTGGAGCTTGCAGGTTTTACTTATTTAATCTTATGGCTAATCTTCATAAATTATAATATCTATGTTTTGCTAAGGAGTGGGTAAAATGTACAGCAAGCCAAAAAATCTATTTTTATAAATAATTTGCCACATATTTATTTTGTCTGAGGAACTATATATCATGATTCACTTAAAATCTTCACCCAATGGAAACAAAATAGGTTAATGCTTGACTGTAGAAAAACAGATTCTGTAGACTTCCAACCAACCCTCCATACCCACTTCAACCACCACCTCCCCCGGACAATGATCACCACAGACCATAGGCCTTTTATTACAACAATTTTATAAATATTATTTATAAATACCAAAACACTTTTTCAACAAACTTCAGTATAAATATAATTTATAACAAAAAAAATAAAGATTAACCTTAATTTAACATTATTTAAAATTCACCTTTTAACAGTACTGCTTGCTGGTCCTCCAAGGCACCCCAATTACACAGGTGGTCTGGTTCACCAAAATTTTAATTGCTCCCAGCCACCAACAACCATCCCCACAACTGGGAAACGATGTTATCCTTCCTTTTACCACATATGCTATCCCAAACCAACACTTTCACAAAACATGGAGACACCACCCCAAAGATTACATTGTACCAATGACCACTACCCCTTGAGGACCTTGAGAACTGCTCGCTGTTAAAACACTATTGCATCAACCCAGAAACATAACCAACACTACTCCCAAAAAAGGGGCATGTGGTCCTGAAACTTTGCCTTGCACCCTCTCTAAGCTATTGCCTTCCCACTTCCTATTCCTGACCTGTACCATCCTAACCCCTCCTTCACCTCCATCCCTTAACCCAATCCCCGAAACTAAATACTTTTTAAATACTTAACCCTATTCTGCCTGCTTCCCGTATGCCCAGTAATGCCGTCCTTCCTCTATGCTCCTTTCTCGCTCCAGGCCTGACTATATTTGCAGATCAAACATTTAGCGGAAACCAACATCATATCAGCAACAGCAAGCCCAATCCTGACAACTTGAATGCCAGTCTGATCTTCAAAGTACAGTAGCTGTTATTTCCATTTTTTTGGGCAAACATGAAGCAACATAGCAAAGGAGGTAATGATAATGGCTGAATATTATTGTCTTTGTAGCATTACTACCCATAGCTGGACTAAACCTAAATGGTGTCATACCATCAAAACAATTCCATGAACATGGGGGAAACACTGTGGAGCATCTTTGAACATTAATATAGCATAAAAATGTTACTTTTTAGTGAAAACAAAGTATTTTTATTGTGTGATATGTGAGGTTTACTTTAATGCATTCAGGGAATGTGTAAGGGTTACTATTTACCCCTGCACTCATTCCCCAGGTCGAGAGGTTGGATATTTGTTAAAGGTCACTTTCAGATCCCAATAAGCTCACATGATAAGATCCTCTCCCCCAACTGTGTGCCCTTTCATTTAGCGGAAAAAGAGGTTTCTAGTATAATGAGAAGAAGGGGATGTGTGGGGAAATCACTGTGTCATAAGTATGAAGAATGTTACAAACACATATTGAACACATAAAGAACACATATTGGATGAATGCGGTTACATGAAATTTTGACATGATGAACCTTGTTATTATTTCTGGAAATGTTTATTTAAAAATTGTTAAAGTGTAAACCCATGTAAAAAATTGGCGGGTTGTGGAAAATCAAATTGTGGATGGAAATTGGACAAATGTCAGGTAAATGTCCCGCCCAATCATTGATAATTCCTCTGAGTTCATTGAGGGCCACACTCCATGGTTAAACATCAATCAGAATATGGGTTATACTTCTGTCTAGGGTAGAAAAATGCTAGGTGCAACATAAAAGCAACTAGGGGGATGGTACTACCTATTATCACATCCCTACATTATTACAACTGAGTAAAACCAGTTTCTAGCAAGAAGTAGAAGGAAATAGTAAAGGTAACTGATCTGACAATACAAAACCAGAGATGTGGGTGTTTCTTTTCTCTGAAGTCAGATAAATTAATTTTACAATGAGACTCTAAATTAAAGATTGATCAGATAACCAGCAGGATATCCACAGGCTGAACTCAACAGGAGGGGAGGGCAGAAACCCTGTAATGTAAAACAAAAAAAAAAGCATGTCTTCACCCCACAAGTGAGTGAATTACACTGTTGTCAATGCAACCCTATTCACCTTTCACGTTTTATGTGGACCAAGGACTGGAGACGGTTGACAGACTTACATACATTAAAATTATGGAGCCTGATGATGGAAAGCTCAGAACTTACTGGCAGCTGTGGTACAATGGTTGCATGGAATTGTGGCTCCTTTTATCAAATGGCAAAAACATGAGAGTTTGTTCATCATGTTCTTCGGAAAATGTTGGTAGAATAAGCCACTAAACCTTTACATGGACCATCCACATGGAAAAATAGGAAATATATTTCAAAATGCATGGGAAAATTGGGAACCAACATGCTTGGTGTACTTAACAGTATATTGAGTTGCACTAGTAATGCAAAATCATTCAAACTTGTTATTAAGTAAACATTACAAAACTGTAATAAGAAACATTACAACTAAGCTACTAAAAAAAATAAAAAAAGTTCTAATATATAAATGTTTCAGGCAGCTAGTTAAAGCAGCTCTTTGTTTTACCTCTGGGGTGCACTGCACTTTTTCTAATCATTTTGTGTTGTGTAGTTTCCCTTTCTATGAGCAAGATGTGTCTCCATGTTTTTAATGACTGCGCTGGGAATGCACCGGGACTGAAAAAAATTTGTGTATGAATAATTAAATTTACATCCAATTACATTACATGAGGGATGTACAATAATTAAACTACTAATAGATTTTCATGGGTGGAGTCAAAAATCCCTGGCCTGTAGAACTTTAGGTTTAGTATTTAAGCCCAACTAGGTTAAAAAACAAGTAGCAAAAAAAAATGAAAGGTATAATAACATATGTTTTGAATAGCAAAAACTTTCTCATCCATAGCTAAAATCTGGGTATTGATTTAAGTACTGAAGTTGTGGACTACATCGCTCTGCATCAGAGCAGCATTTTCTCTATGATGATCCAACATGGCCAAAATAAAAATCAGCCAGTCTGGACTTAAATATCCAATAAACAAAACAGTAAATCTTACTCTAGGATATAAACATGCCAAAATATGCCCCAATTCCGTTCCTGGAGTTGAAGTGCTTTTACTTATTTATTAATATTAGTAAACCTTTATTATAGGTATACACTGTGTGCAAAATTTATATTACAAGGCTTTTGTTTTTGACCAATCTAGCAGTGGCAATTTTTATTTTAAATTTATTTCACATGAATCCTGAATAATATTCTATTTATTTAAATATTTTTTATCAATTTATGTACCTTCTCATAGCTAAGTTTTAATTGTGTTTTGATTCTTACTGCATAACAAAATAAACATAGTGAATCAAGGGAAGAAATAGAAATGAAAATGTGTTAGAACATGGCTACAGAATTCTAATTAACTCTTTATAGGGTCATTCATGTTAAGTCCTATTTTTCACTTTAATCACGAGTACTACTGAATGACTTTCAAGACTTATCTAAAACTCTAACATTATTAACATAATCACACCAGTTTCTGAAAGGACCTTTCAGATCTCTCACTAAAAAGTGTCTATGGCTTCTTTGCGCTCTCTTAAAATGCACTTGACAGAATTACTAATGTTTTTTCCCTTCAGGATATTTCTTAATACTTGTAGTATTTTCATGTATCTAATTAGGCCAGTAATAGTCCCTGAAGTTAAACCAATTAAAATTATTTATTGTGACACATGGTGTAGAGATAATTATTCAGTTTCTCTAGCAACTTATGCTTACTTTGCAACACAACTTAATAAAAAACTCATATGAACCGTCGCCAGGGCTTTTGTTTCCTTCTACATTGTACAAAGTTGTTGTGGCATTCTAACTATACCTTATACCTTTTCAACATAGGGAACCCTTCAAATAACTTTCAGGTCTTAGGGAACCCCTGCTATAATTACTAAATCCACAGCTCCCAGTATATTAGTGTGGTGGATGCTGGATAAGGGGAAAATGTCTAAAAACCCCGATGGATATCCAAGAAAAGCCTTGGTATCTGTTAAACTGATCTGAGAGTCACAAGTTGATCATGGCTCAAGGAACTCGTAACAACCCTTGAAGAAAACCTGGTTGAGATACACTATAGTAATACAAGCCAGTAATAAGTTCTAAAAGAATACGGTGAAAAATAGAATTTTAAAATATGTAATAGCTATCTTTATGTTTGCGAGAAAATCAAAAGGGTACCTAATGAAATTCTAAGCTTCTACCCAAAAAGGCTTCCTGTGACTTTAGCTTGCATCTGTATTTTGAGAACATTATTTGATCATTTAAAGGTCTTAAACCACTATGCAATTACCCAAACCCCACAACTGAATATCTATAAATCTGTTTATGACCTTTAAATGTTAACTAAAACCATCAAAGTGGGACAATAACCCTGTCAATATGCCACTAACAACCACATCAGATGGGGTTATGGGGTTAGTTCCTTTTACCAATGACGAATTGGACATTTTTGTTCCACATTATCATTGCAGAAAAAAGCATTGTGCTAGGAACAAAGCAGGAAAACTGAAGTATAAGAAGTTTAAAATTAAAATAAGGAAATATGAACATGGTTTTCACATTTTAGGAGTCTAGTTACATTCACAGCTACATTACCCTACTGCACAGTATTCCTATTATAAATAGGGTGAATATGACTGGTATGTCATTGGAGGAAATAATAGAAAAGGATTCTTTAGGTAGGTTACTAGTAATTCCAATACAAATATAACCCCTAAAGTTCAATGGGATCCCTTTACCCTATTCATAAACTACAGTTCTGTGTACATTTACCCAACATTCATGAAAATACATTTACTGAGCCTATACAGAATCTGTTCTTGTATGGGAAAAAGTTTCTTCAATTGGTGAACAAATAAAATTTGCCATGGATGTTTATTCATTGCACAAAATTTCTTTTTTTGCTTTTATGTATCTTTTATTGATATAGTATTTTGCAATGCTGATAGCAGTCTGCATGCCAAAAGGATTATGAAGAGGGGGTTCCAAAGTGGTTCCAAACGGCAATGATTGCAGGTAGGGGCCACTACTGGCTTCCCCTTGACAAATAAACCTTTTCCTTGTCAACACTCCTCCTGGGCATCAGGTGTGCTCAATGCTTGTCACCAATGGTACCAAATCCCTGTAACATTAATTACAACTGCATTTTTGTTTTTTTGTGGGGGATTTTTAG
The DNA here is from genome assembly GCF_032062135.1 of Pyxicephalus adspersus. Lineage (NCBI taxonomy): Eukaryota > Metazoa > Chordata > Amphibia > Anura > Pyxicephalidae > Pyxicephalus > Pyxicephalus adspersus. The sequence goes on from NC_092863.1 coordinate 71,931,704, forward strand.
GTATCACAACTCTATTTACTTTATACAGTTAAAATTCATATAATTTATTGAATTTACATCTGTATATACAACATTAAAAAAAACATTCCAGAGCATTCCATTCCCTCCAAACTTGTAGTTCTGAAAGTTGAAGTCCTTGACGCGTTTTACTTTTTTGGCTTCATCAAAAGGCTCAACTTTTATATATACCTGTTCCAACATTTGATATATATGTTGGTAAAAAAAATCATGATACATATTGCTAAAGGGATTATAGGTGGGTAACAAAATTACAGGACACTGACCTCTTGTCAAAACACAATTCAGCACTCCGGAAAGCTCCATTCAAACAAATTGCACTGTAGATAATTGTAAATTGTGACACATGGCAGCTGGCAATGTTTTCCTGGTGTACACTCACCATTATACATAGCAACTGATTTATTAAAAGAGTTAATAATGTTTCATTTTAATCATCCATTATCCATTAATATAAAAAGCATATTTTTACCTATATATTTAATCTGCACATGATTTGATAATTGAAGTCATTATTCACTCATTTGTTTCAGTAAACATTCTCAACTCCTTTAGTCACCTTTTCCTGTCAGTGGAAGGGGACATGCCAGTTGATTATGATGTGAATGTGAATGAATGTCAATAAGGCAGATATTCGGGTCAATCTCATATACATACAGAGGGATTCCAAAAATATATATACATTTCAATTGTGGTTATCTATGCTCTTCAATAAAATCAGAAGTGTTTGGATGCTAATGGTAACCATTTTAAACAACTTTTATGATTGCAGAAATTCACTATGATTAACAGCTACCTTTTAAAGTCTATATAATCTAAAATCTAGTAATAAAGCTTTTCTTCCCATAATGTTCATGTATACATTGTTTTGGCCCTTCTGTATACATTGAAATATGCAAAACCCAAGAATTTATTTTTTCATTTTTTTCTTTTATTTTTTAATGATACATTACTTCCTCTTGTTGCTTTAAAATATGTGTTCATTCATTATTAATACCATATTGGCTACAAGGCATGCTCTGTTGAGAATGTCTTCATTTGTAGACACCCCATTGTGTTAAGACAACAAGTGCAAACACTGTTCATCTAAAAAAATGTAAAAAAAACTCTGTCAGTCTTTATAAAGGTTCAATAAATTAACACTTTTTCTAACTAAACGCATTAAAAATTACAAATAAATAAGTATAAATGATTGTGTACTTGTTACTTTGTATTATTTTTATTGTGATTACTGTGAGTTTAGGTCTTCTTCAGCATGTGGTCACATTCTACTACAACCTCAAATGTTTAATATGAACACAGACCTTTTCATTTCTATAACTCTTTGTGTATCACTGACCAGTAGCTGTCCTCTGGCTATGTCATGTTACCCAGTAATGGTATGCGTTAGATTACATGTACATGTCAAAACTTGCAGAATGTGTTAAAAAGCATTTAACAAATTTGTCAAATGTGTCTTAAAAAGTGTAATTCTGTTGTCGCACAAATACGGAAACTGATTTACTAAAGAAGCCAATACCCTAAATTCTTGCATGAAAAATAAATTTCTGTATATGTAACTACACATTTTAAAGAAAAAATTTAACAAAATTTATGTTGATTTTCAACTTGTTCAATAAATCAGCCTAGATAAAATCAAACATTAAAATTATTAGAAAAGGCTCAATATAATCAATAAAACCAGACTGTTGGGAATTCTACTGCTGTAGATATTTGTTCATCTGCTCCATTGTGTGCATGTGTTAAAAATGAATAAATATCTAAGGTTTAATTATAACACTTTACCATACTTACTATAATATACCTACAATTAGGAAATACATTGCTCCTGCTTGTTTTGTGTTTTGTCTAGTAATAGGTTCCCTAGATTATTATTTAAAGCAGACATATACTGTACACATTAGTGCTTCATGAAAATGTGTATTAGAAGATAGCTGAGGTTAAGAATGCCTATTTTCACACATTATTAACTCGGAGGGTAGTAAATAATGGGTTAAGGAGAAATGTAATTATATTCAGGTGATTCACTGATGTCCTACTTCAACGCTTCTAGAAATTGATTGGTTGTACAGGAGCTTTAAAACGTGTAAACACATTAGATGCCCTGTCTATGCAAATGGCAAATTGTGTAGAGTGAGACATGTGTAACATATCTCACAGACAGGAGCTTATAATCCTGTTCATTAATTTTATCACTAACATAAACTTTTAATATGCATATGATCAGTATATTGGACTTCCAGGGCAGCTTAAACTGATTGTAACCTATAATTACTGTTCCAGTACTTGATTATAGTAATCTGATTGCAATTATTCAGTGATTTTAATACAGGCCCCAAGCTACATAACAATAATTCAAGTGCAGCGATTGGGAACATGTTTCTGTTTGGCTGTGAAATGATGTTTTAATCCACACTAATTCAGGGATCTGGCTTTTTGTACATGCAATTAAGACTCATTTATGCATTCCAGCAGAATCTCCATGGTTTAACTTGAATTTCGGCAGTGTACAGAATATTAAAAAGGCCTGATTTATCAAGCAGTGTAAAGAAAATTTAAATTCCACTGCAGTTTATGAAACTAGTATACTACACTTGCAATTCTGTTCAAAGCATGTAAGGATGTAAATATTTCCAGAATGGATATGTTGCTACTACCGGATAGTGTCAAAAAGGGGAAAAAAATATTAGGAGTTCAGACTTGCAGAATCTACTATGATTAAAATTTTGGTTGTTTAACCATAGCTCTTGCACATGTTTAGTAATGCGTGGCTTCAAGCAAATCTATGACCAGCTACCATTTAAAAATAGTCACTGTAACAAAAGAGTTTATTATATACACCTACTTTGATATTAATCCTAATTTGTTTTAAATGTTTGCTAAAAAATTCTTTACATTAGACAACTTTCGAAGGTGTCAGATGCCAGGTCCTCTGCTGTGTACTGTGTATTCATTTTCCAACCACTACAGTAGTGAGGACGTTGTCTGTACATAAAACCAAATCATTTACAAAGGAAACAGGTATCTGACACTAGAAGGTAGTATGATATATGTTTTGTAATGATGTTACTTCAAGTTCACTTTTATAACTTTAAAGCTTTGTAATGCTTTGATAATGAATGCTCAGGAAACTGTGAACACAAACATACTTAATTAACTCATTTGTTCTGCTGTGCAAGTGTATAGACATATAGATCAATAGATCAATAGACAGACAAGGAAGAAAGTTAAACAACAATGATTAAATTACCATGATTGGTATATATGGGTCTATCACCCCACCAACTCAATGGATCACTTTGCTTTTCTATGTTTTAAAGTGAAACATTTATTGAAATATAAAACTTTATTACTACTCCAAAATAAACCCCTATCAAATACAAACATTTAAAAATGTTTATTTAAATATAATTGACTTCTTCTCCAAAAATCTTTTAAAGCAGAGTGAAAGTTGTTGGTTGGTGGTGAACTTTTGCTATAGGTATGCACATCATAGTTCTGAATAATGGCCCTGCAGTGATGAAAGGTCACGGTTATATCCCTGAAGCCACCATGTTCACTTTTGACTCCAGGTCTACCATGATCTATTTGGCCATTTGGTAGACACTAATCATTTAACTAGAACTAGAAACTAGAACTAGACTTACATTGGCCATTTAGGTCTGTTTCTAGCGGTGGTGAGAATGGAGATAGGGTCTACATTGAATGGCCACCTGGAGCCAAGTGAAAAGTTTTTTTTGCATGTCTCCTCTGCCAAAAACATCTACCTCTTGGTGATTTTTTATTTAATGTTTCACATTAAGTTGGGCCATTGCCAGCATGCTTTCAGCAATGGAATGTATAGTAAAGCTTAGGAGTGTACTAAGTCTGCCATTCTCAACCTTTCAAACATGAGGAAACCTTTGAAATAACTTTTGAATTGTTAGGGAACCCCTGCTATAAATATTATATCCACAACCCACAGTACATTAGAGTGGTGGCCAGTGGGAAGAATGTCACTCTTGCAGATGATCATTTGTTTCTGGTAAAGTGACTTGAGAGTCAAAAATTGCTCATGGCTCAAGGAACCCCTGGATGAACCCTGGTTGAGGGTACTGTACCAAGTAATGAGAACTTACGAAGAGATTAGTCAAATCATACTTGCAAATATTTGCTTCTTTATTTTAATGTTTGTGAAATTTTGTGTAGTGTAAACCTATAAAGCTGTCTATGTGTTATTTATTCTAATTTTCAAAGTTTCAGTAGCACATTGGCCACACATTCATTTACTTTCAAAGCAAAATTATATTTTTCACATTCTCACTATTTATTAAAGTGGTTTTGGCTGATTTTCAAACAATCACTTAGCAAAAACATATGTCAAAATTTGCAAAATTTCTCCAAACGGGATTTGCTTTTCTGTACCATTCATGCAATTTATGATTCAATGAATGTTGCACATACAGAATATGTTTGAATGACACCCATGCTTAAATAATACCCATTGATATTAAGTACAAGGGCAATTTAGCATGCCTTACACGGCCTTTAGGGTGCCTTCCATGCTTTTGTAAGCTTGATTAATGTATGATTCCCAAATTCAACAAATTGATATTAACCTGTTGGACAGATGTATCAAATAAAACCTTTGTACTAAAATCTAGTAACCTCAGGACCTGGCTTTAATGTGAAATGATTTTAATTTTGTGACTAAAGATGCCAAAATTAGGTTCAAAACATTTTACAAAAATCAAAAATATTATTCAACTTTGACCCAAAACAAATTTTTTAAATAATACATTTTGCAAAATGATATATGTTGTGGAAGGAGAGATTATTCTGATTATTAATTATGAGGATCAATGATTAAAAAAAATAATCTTAGCATGTAGGAAAGGATATCTTTGCATTTTTAAGCTTTTAACCCTTCCAAAATACATGAAGAAAGGTGATGAAATCCACTTTATTGATAATTTTTATTGCTATAACATCTTGTAACTTTACATTTGTATACTTTCCTGATGTGTATCTATTTTGTCTGGTGGGGCATTTTCAGATTTTGATTGTTGCAAGGAAAAATGCCATTAAAACAAAGGCTACTGTAAAGATTGCCATGAAAATGAACAAAATGTTATTTTGTATTTACCTTGGGCAATAAACACCACACAGACTTCATTCTTTACTAACAAGGTGTCTTTTTGTATGACTAAAGTAGATATTAACCCTAACTACAGCACACTTAATTTTCTAAGGCATTGCGTGTCATGAGGCCAGACTGCTTTAATGGGTGCAGCCATTAACACACCCATTGTTAGACTCAAACTAACTTAGGTAGCGAATTCAAGACCTGCACATATTATTCCCATGTTTATCATGGACAGGAAAAAGGTTGAAGTGCAGCTATGCTATAATGACTTTATTCTGCAGACTATCATGACATCATTTTACACCAGACACAGAAGAATGAAAGTATGCTCCTAGACCCAATTTCGATATCCATAATGACATTTTTTGGAACACTTTTTTTACAGAGCATTTTGTCATTTTCTTTTCTTCCTTATTATACCAATGGCACATTTGGTTCCAGCTTGTATGTATACTTTATACATGAGAGTATCATTATATGGCTTCTTTATACTCATGAAAGTCAAGTAGGTTGATCCATTTAGAGGATTTCTTAAGTCATCTGGTGATTCCCGCTGATTTGATCCTATCTTTTAGAAACATCTGAAAGCTTGTGTGCTGGAGATATTCAAATAGGTGTACAGTAAAATTGTAGGTTATTGAGCAATCCGAATACTATTTTACAGTCATTAGCTTGTAATCAGACATACAACTCTGTAGTTATCGGGTTACTTTCAGGAATGTGATGAAATCTAATGACAGCTGAATGACCTCTGCAGTGAATTGAAATGAACAAATACATATCCTTCTCAATTTGGAAACTCAATTACAGAAAAAAGTGAAGAATCACATATTAAACTATATTCTACATCAAGTGGAAATACTCATCAAATGGAAATACTCAAAGAATTCCCACAACAGACGATGAAGAGCTCACAATACATTATTTAACTCATATTATGTAAAGGGCACAAAGACAGTTAGGTCTGGTTGTTGGCAGTACCACACTGAGTTAACAAGTTTGTGACTAACTGACAGATGGCTAAGTAGAAAATCACTGTATGCATTGTTCAGCCTAGAGTTATATTAGAACATTTCATTTAAAAATGTTCTTTCAAATTATTCATTCCATCTCATTTTCAGAGCTTAGATGGTTACCGTCTTTTTTAGTAAATACTGTAGTATTACCAAAGATTGTTACTATTTCATACCCTAACCAAAACTTTTTTTTTGTGTTTATTATGAGATCTTTGATTTCCATATTGCGTTTTGTGATGTGCCCCACTGAGAAATTTTGCTTAAATTCCTGTCTCAGAGACACAATAGAAATTGAAAGGAAATATCTCCAAAGTGAGATAACATCCAGGCTTATTAAAGTGGAAATAAACCTGAACAATAAAAAAATTCCAGAAGACATTGCCTGCAAAACTCACCTGCCTGATTACAATTTTTTAAACACACTCACCTGTGCTTGCTCCAGCATGGAAACTGCCATCTTCACCTGGTCTTCTTCTGGGTTCCCACACTGTGGCCATTTTGATTGGCTGGGCCAGAATAATGTAACTATGATTTCCAGGGGATGCCAGAATGCCCAGCATATCCTGGCATCCTACACCTAATAAATACTTTAAGAAAAGTTTGCAAATGGGTAGGTAAATGTGTTTTATTGCAGGAGGGACATTGCCTGTATATTCGGCAATAAAAATCCTGCCTGCTGGCAATTTTGTTTGTGAAACTAAAGTTCTGCTTTAAGCTCATTAATCACCAGAACAGTTGTCCTCTTTGGAACGTTTCCTCTTACCTCCTGTTATCAGTACATAAGGCCTGGTGAAAACGGTCAGTAGGTCAAAAGGAGAGGATAAATCTCCCCAGCAGGGGCACAGACATTGCCAAATGAAGTACCAAGAACAGTTTTCAGGAAAATCTGGAATTAGAACACTAAAAAAGTCATGACACTTGTGAATAAGTCAGAGAAAGTGCATCAGTTTTAAAGCAGTAAAAAGACATCTCTAATTTTTCTTATGTAAAGTATAAGACAAAGAAGAGCTACTGGTGGTTGTTGCATGATAAATGGAAGAAAATATATGTAGATGGATTGGAGGAGGGAAAGAAATGGTTATATATGGAGATCATTAAGCAGGGCAGGTGTCTCTTTCAGAAATCACTGTATCATTTGGGCAATGATGGATAATGATGTTACAGAACTGGCCAGTCATTTTCACACAATCTGTGGTCATTTTTTTAGTTGAGAAGTACAAGTAACAGCTGTTCAAGAACTATTCACCTGAAAATTTGCTCTGCACCTAAATATAGATTCACGTAGATAGAAAAATTATACAAAATGTTTCAAGGTAAAGATCTCCCTTTTACTAAACTCCTAATTTAGTCCCTGCAATAACTTATCCACTGTATTTTTCATGGCTAGGCAGAGTTAGTAGCTCCAACATTCAATTGACCTGTTTCCAAATAATGTACAGCAAAAATGAAGATTAAGTCCTTTTAACAAGAGGCGTTTTCACAGTCTTCAATTCAAAGCAAAGAATTCAGTAAAAGATAAGAGGGTAAGCTGCATTGTGCTAGCCCACTTAAATCTGATTTCCAATTCACTAAATGTGTTATTTGACTTGGCAAGGGAGCTGGTATGTGTATTAGATCAGCAGGGAGCCTAATCAAGTAGATGCCAAGTTTGCAGTAGCCCTTGTGTAATGCATTAGCCTCAACCAGTGACCTAAAGCAAAGTGGGTGGTTGAACCCGAAAGAGAATAGCATTAACCTTTGCTTGAAGTTCAGCCTGATTTGAAGTCTCCCTTTGTGAGGTATTCCAAAAAATGCAAAACGCTTTCAACAGAATAGAATCTAGACTACTCAGCACCATCTTCACATGGTAGTCTGCATTGAAGCTTCCCTCTATTAATGCTGACACATGCAAAAGAAATGAAAAGCATTAACTCAGCTAAGGCACTTGATTTCGCAGCTGCAGGAAAAAGAAAATTGCTTTGTTTCTCAGTAACTGCAGGTTTTGATCTGACAATAAAAGTGCTAATTTTTCAGTTAAACTAAGGATATCTAAAAAAAACTCAAAACACACTATCCAAAGAAAAATTGTAAGAGCATAACAAGAAGTCCTCAATAGTCAGGTAGTTGCTCAGAAGCCTTCCAATTTAGGTTACACATGAGCTTGATGTCAAGCAGGCATTGTTGGATACTACAATCACAACCAAGTTGGCTCAGAACAGTGCTCATACACCAGGCAGCAGGAGGTGAACCCTTCTGAAAGTATTTTAAAGATTGATAACTGAAAATCTAGAATGTCAGTGATCGATCAGCCCATGTACAGGTAACAAAAATCTTATGGGTCTATTCCATATCCTTCAATACAGTGGTTAGGTGAAAATTTGGAATATAGAGAATTCAGTGTCAAATCATCTGCTACCCCTAAATATCAAAGGGCTGCACATAAAGACATTACATATACTAGAAGAGATGTTTAGAACCTAAAGACAATCTATTGGTGTTGTCTAAGACTGGAAACCTTCTACAGGAGGCAATTAGAGTGGTAAACTGTTATGTGAGACTGTTTAAGATCACTGCCATTAGAGCCCCTTCAAATCCTTTAAGATGTCCATGGACCACCTGTCCATAATAAAACTCTTTGCTTCTATTTCTAATGGGGATCCCATATTGAGGGATATGAACTCATTCAAACTATCCTGAGAATATATCCGGTATTCAAATCTAAAAGCCCCCTTTTTAATAAGGAAATCCACAGTCTGCCATCTCTTTACCATAGACAATAAGTACAGAAATTTCTTCTCCAGCTATTCTGAGATAGTTGTAATCATCTTCAGGGGGCTCCTCATCCGGAGAAACCAAAGGGTTACACATAAAGACAGTAAATATACTACAGTAAATGCACAGAAACGAAGGACATTCTATTGGTGCTGCTGGAGTCTGGAAACCTGCTGCAGGAGGCAGTTAGAGACTGTTAATGTGTTATATCTGACTGTTTAAGATCTCTGCCATTACATTCCCTTCAAATTCTTAATTTAAGATGTCCATGGACCACCCGTACATAATAGAACCCTATGCTCCCTTACCAATGGGGATCCCATATTGAGGGACATTGCCTCATTCCCACAGCTTATGCTGACAATGAAATTTCTGGTATTGGAATCTGAAAGCCACCTTTATTAGGAGAATCTCCAGTTTCCCACCCCCTCACCCTGGAGAATAAGTACAGGAAGTTCATTCTTTCCCAGAAGCCAGCTATGCTGGGATGGTCTTCAAAGGGGGCTTATTGGAATCTGGAAGCCTACTTTATAAGGTTGGACCCCAGATAACTATCCTCTTGCCCTGGGGAATTAATTCAGAGACACAGTAGCCCTTAACCAATTTCAAGAAATGGTTAAACAAATGTAAATAATGGCACATACACTGTGGGGAAAAACAAAATACATACCAGTTTTTTAAAAATAAAAAAGAATATTACCTAAAAAAATTCAAAAGCTTATTTCCACTGCTACAGTTACTTTGGTAGAATTTAGAATAGGAGCTGTCGTATCATATGTTCGACGGACCTATGGGCCCTGAAGTAGAATTTGGAGCTGGGTTTCCCCTCTGCTGCACCTCCATCTGCTCTCAGCACATCTCAGGCCCCCAATGACAGAACCCCTCTGGTTACCTTTGTATAAGCTCAAATGGGTGTAGGGTGCTCAGTTGCGATTCTGAACTTTGTGGTCATTGTTCCTATGCCACTGTGTGCGTGTTTAGGGTGTCAGTGTATGTATGTGTGCTGATGTGCATATATGTGTAGGCAGATGTGAGTTTATGTATGCCCATTTATGCAGGTACATGAGTATGTATTTAGGTGTATAGATTTTTGAATAATGCTGTGTGCTGTGGCATTTTATTGGGTATGGGGGTGACAATAGTTTGTTTTGTCTAGGTCACCAAATGCCTGAAACCAAGAAAGGGCTAAAAGGAAAAAGAACTGGACAGACTGGATACCCTTTAATAAGTTTGTGTGTTTTCTTTAAAGCAAATGTGATTGGATTCTGTTGCTACAATTAGCATTTTATATTTTGTCTTATTTGTGGAGAGCATCATTCAGTAACAACTAACCTATGCAGTCCTCCTATTTAAACTGCTGAAAATTCAGTGAGTTTTAGAGTTCAATTTCAGCTTGGAAAGAGGCAATTCTACAGAGAGCTTTTTTTGTTATTTAATAATTAGGAACAATTTGTCGAGTAGGATAAAAAGCCTTGGAGACCAAGCCAGCAATTGTTATGTCTTTATTTAGCTGTGACAGACTAAGCAGATCTGTATACAGAATTATTCATACACAGGGAGTCTTTGCCCCTTTAAGCTTCCAATCTAATATATAATGCCTTAGGCATAGGCAGACGTGTGGCTTTCCTATAGTCACCTGAGAGATGACCAGGTTTTTAGTGCCTGAGGCACTTGGTAAAGAAATGGCTTGGTCTGATGTCACAAGGGGGTGACCAGGACTTTAATCAACCTTTCACTTGTGTATCAAGTATTCCATGACCCCCAAAGCTTATATTGTGCAAAGCCGAGTCATTTTCTATTAAAGAGAATATATCACATGCACACAACAACACTTTAACATGATATATATCTATACTGATACAACAAAAAACTGAAGTTAACATATGTGGGTCATTCATGGTCCAAAGAACCAACACAAGATGAATTAGACCTTCTTTGGTTGCCCTTACTTTTGTAGCCTGATATCTAATTTGATATCATACAGTCGGAAGGCAACTTGTGACCATCAAACATTCACTGCAAGTGAATCAAGCATGTAATTTAAAGTGCATCAGGAAGGTTAACCTGCAGTAATTGTTGAATGCCCCATTCACTGCTTCATAAATATGCCCCTATATAGCTCATTTACAATTTACAATGTGCTTAACAGTGTGAATGGCAATAGTAAACAACCTAAGCCTGGTTCCTAAATGTTCCCTAGAAAATGTTCCAGCGTACCCTTCTGATTTAGTCTGAGTAGTCATATGAAGCTTAGAGACATACCTTATATACTATATTTAGGACATAGGTGATTTTTATTACTATATGTTATTAGAGGAATATGTGGCAGTAACTATACATATCTGTTAGATTAGGTTTATAGATACTTAGGAACACTTTTAAATGTTGAGATGTTGAGCCAAGGAGTTTCTGTTGGCTGTACTTGAAATGTACCAGGCAACCATGAATTAAATTCATGCTTAGATTAAAATAGCAATATTTAACTTAGAAACGCAACTTTCTCAAAGATTAGCCATGATCTGCCGCTTATTTTTACATCCTATTATTAAATTATAGGCATCATCTAGTGCCAGTTAAATACCGGTACTTAATGTTGATCTATGATTTGTAAAGCTTTTCTCTGTTTTTTTTATTTAAGAGGCATTCAGTCAAAAGAGTTTAAGCTGTTATTGTGCCACCTTGCAAAAGCATGATGTATAAACAGTTAATCCTAGAAGGACCACTGCCAGACATCTGCCATGCCTCAACCAACAATGGGAGCTGCACCTCCCTCTCTAGCTCACCCTATTAAGGTTGTGTGGCATCTGCTAAGAGGCAGAGTCCTTTCAATGGGCCATTGGAAACTTGTAACTCTTCACACGCTCTGTGCTGCACCTTACATATTAAGACCTATAGTTAGGAGAATTACTATGTAATGCCTGAGGGTCTGTCATTGAGCAATGCATGTCTAATGTAATATGCAATATTTAAAATATTTAAATTTGCAGAGGTTCCTACGCATTGCTATTTATAATGATCTCAGAATGATACCATGTTGTTTATTTCTGTGTATACTGAACAATAACATTTAGGTGTGTGGAAATGCTTATGGTGGGAGAGATGGAGCATTAATAAGTACAGATACAGTTTTTGTTAACATTTAAAGAATTCTGCTAATACGTGGCTGATCTGTGCATGCATACATATACATATATACACACACATATATACACATACACACACACACACACACACACACACTACATATTATATATATACATATATATATTGCACTTGTAAGTCTACATTGACGAGCACACATACAGACGCACAGATTCCTCCACCATAAAGGAATATTACCATGCACACAGTACACCAGTGACAACATTATTCTAGACATACTAAGCATCGCACTGCAATGGACAAGGTTATGCCTCATCTAGATTAAGGATTGTTACTAGGAAAATGCAATCCCATAAATAATGAGGCTGTTGACCATTTTGCTTGACAGCCTCACTTCATCAAAGACAAATTAACATACTTAAGGTCATTGAAAGGAAACTATTAGAAACATAAATGTTTTTATTTCCTCTTATACAGTACCGTTCATATGGCTCTATATATCACTTTGGTGTTAATTAGTTAAGAATAATGGGTCTTTCTTTACAAGCAAAATACAGAAGCTTACCTTTGGTATATTACTGTTGATTTATAACATGTATTTCAAATTAAAATGGACTTAAAGGTTACAGAGCGAGTCTTCGCTGATCTGATCCTGAATTTGAAACATTTACTCATTAGGATGAAATGGGGAGGATTTGTCATTGGGGCAGACATGTTTTTTCCCATTCAAGTTTACATAATCACTCAGAATCAGAATATATTTCATATCTAAGGCACAGTCACAGAACTTCAAAAAATGTGCTTCAATGATATCCATACCAATAATGAGACTTATGCAAAACCATTTTTTTTTGAAAACCATCATTTTTGTTGATGTTATCACAATTACTCTTTCTAGAATCCTATATTATCCTAAATTAATTTAAACTGGAATTCAAAATGTGATTTTTATCATGCCTAGGAAAAATTTGCACATTTACATGTAATGTTGCATCAAAATTGCAGCAGAGGTGTAAGAATGCACAAGAAACTATTTTGCGGCAATTTGTAGACCTAATAGATGGTTATGTGTAAACTTGGTGGGAGTATTACTGATATATGAGATAATAAGATACTCTTTACAAAGGAAAACATTGCATATATAACAAAGTTCTGATTGTTACCACCCCTGCATCACATTTGTAACTAATTTACCTTGCGTGCAGTTGTAAGTTAGTTAATAGTTATTATGAATGAAAACAGCATGAGACTCATCAGTAGTAACCAATAATGCTGAACAACACATATGCCAAGAAAAAGCAGATATTTAAATAAAAGCTGCAATGACTTGAGATCAATTTAGTTTTTTTAGTTTCTACAATTTTAAATGTTTTTTGTTATCATATGAACATAAATATGTTATACAAATGAATAAAAAGTGGTGCTTTAAAAAGTTGTGAACCCTAAAATGTTCTATATTTTCTATAAATGTGACCTAAAATATTACATAAACATAGAAGAAAAAAAATATTATAACTAGTAATGTATTTATTGAAGAAAAAAAAGATCCAGTAACTTATCTGTCTGTGGCAAAATTAAGTAAATCTTTATCTTCAATGGGAAGACAATCAGGGGTAAGCGATAAACCCTGTTTTATTTAAAGAACGGGGATCCAACAAAGCCTGATCACACATACAACACATTTGTAGATGAGTGTCATGACTCCAACAAAGGAGGTATCTGAGGACCTCAAAAAAAGAGTTGTTGACACCCATCTTTAAAGAATTTGGACTCCTTCGATCAACAGTCAGACAGATTGTGTACAATTGGAGGAAATTCAAGACCACTGTTACCCTACTAAGAAGTGGTTGACCATCAAAGATAACTTCAACTGCAAGGCATTTATTAAGAGGTTACAAAGGAACTTAGGGAAACTTCTAAGCAACTGTAAACCAAATGGCAGGATAGGAAGGACACTATCTCTTACAAACCATTTACAAACCAGAAGGATACCAGAAGAATATTTTGTGGATAGATGAAGCCAAAACTCGGAAAAAAACGATGCATTCCAGCATTAGAACCTTCTTTGTGAAACATGCTGGCTTTGGACTTGTTTTGCTGTATCTGGGCTTGGACAGCTTGCTATCATTGATAAACCAATAAATTCTGATCTTTATCACAGAATTCTATAGGAAAATGTCAATGAACTTAATCTCAAGATACAGTGCCCCTGATTCATCAATAAAATCCGCGCTCGCTGGAAGCGCGAAAGTACGCGCGGCCAGCGATCGCGGTCGCCAGTGTAAAGCTGCCGGAGATGCGCGGCTCTGGCCGCGAGCTTTTTCAGTTGCTGAATAGCGCGATGGCGTACGATTTCGAATCGCGAATACGAATGCGCGAGCGATAATCCAATTCTGCTTGATGAATCAGGGGCAGTGTGTCATGCAGCAAGATGACAATCCTAAACACAATAATTGTTCTACCAAAGAATGGTTAAAGCCAAAGTCCTGATCGAAATTAAATGCTGTGGAAAGACGTAAAGCAAGTGGTTTATGTGAGGAAACTTACCAACATCTAAGAGCTGATTCTGTTATATATAAATATGGGCTAAAATTCCTCTAAGTCAATGTGCAGGGCTGATCAACAGTTACCGAAACTTTTAAGTACAGTTATTGCTGCACAAGTGGGTCACACCAAATACTGAGAGCACGATTCACTTACTTTTGCCATAATTTTTTTTATAGATAAATAAATGACCAAATATAATAATTTTTGTTTTATTTAACTAGGATTTTTTCATTTACTTTTAGTAATCAGATGATGTTATAGATCACAGTCATAAAATAAAATTATAGAAAACTTAAAGGGATCACAAACTTTTTAAGCACCACTGTGTGCCTATGACACTGGCTTTATAGACCATTACAAGTTTTTAAAGAGAAAACACAACAGATACCTTAAGAGCTTAGTTTATGAAGCTCTGTATACAATATTTTTTTTATATAAAATTACTTTGAGAAACATGTAAAAGAGTAGCCTAGACCTCTGCTTACAAGGTATATTGGAACAAAAATGTTACTATCAGGCAGGATAATCTGGTTCATCAGATGTATCTACTAATAGTAGTACCGATACTAATGCTTTCCAACAGTTTTAGAATAAGTTGTAAATCTTATTCAGCAGATTAGATCATCCTCATAGAATTATGGAAACACTGTTTAACCATCCTTAACTGGGTTGTCACATACATCTAATGAGTTTTCTTGCATTGAAGGTGTGAAGAAAAAAAACACTTTGTGGAATTACAGTATCCACAATTCACCGGAGGCTGGATTACCTTTTTAGAATGAACATTGCACAAGATGTTAAGGAAATCTGTTTTATATTTTTGTGATTGGACTTGACACACTCCAGATGATTTACTAATAGGCTGTTCACTTAGCAAAAGTAAATTAATATTCAGCAAGGAGAAATTCACTTAGCTGAGTAAATGCAGAAAATTACACTTTGCAGTCACATGATAGGAAATGTAAAAAAAAAAATCAGGATATTTGTTTACACATGTTTGGATGGCTGAAGACAGTAGAGCTTTACTTCATTTGCTAAGCTATATTGCTGCAACAGCAGTTGTGAGTATGATTAGTATTCTCCTTACATCCATTCACAATGAGAGATATATCTGAGTTCTCAATGCTTAGTTTCCATTTTTGTCAGGATAATAAAGAGAGCCCTTGTCAATCCAGACATCATGGATAAAGGTATACTTTTCCTTCTTCTTATTTCCCAGCATGCATTACCTCTTGTTAGTTGACTGACATTATATATATATATATATATATATATATATATATATATATATGCAACCCCTTATAAGCACATGTCCAGGTTTATATATATAGATAGATAGATAGATAGATAGATAGATAGATAGATAGATAGATAGATGGATAGATAGATGGATAGATAGATAGATAGATAGATGGATAGATAGATGGATAGATAGATAGGTAGATTTATCAGTAACATTTCACTTTGCAAACATGTTATCTAATTTTCATTTTATTACCATTTATTTGTTTTTAACTTTATATTCATTATTCATATGTAGTCAAATTTGAATGGGTTTTGAGGTACACATAAGGATTTCTTTGCAAACAGATTTTTATTTTTTCAGTTTTGTAGTATTGATGGATTTAAATCCCCGTCAGTGACCCATTGAAGAGATCATTGACTTCCTGTCAGAGAGGAACAACGGGAACTAAAAGAAAATCTCTGCAAAGTGATTGTAATTCCCCATTAAGATTTCCAAAGACTTTGAGCTTGATGTAGTAAAGCTCTCCAAGACTGGAGAAGAAAGACTATCATGGAGAAACCTGGGTGATCCAGCAAACCTTGAATAGATTTCCTAAAAATGTGCATTTATTTGGCAAAGGCTTCAATCCTGTGCCAGAAACGCTACTGGTTTGCTTGATGGTCTGTCTTCTCCAGTCACTAGGACAGTTGTATGTCCCCAGTTGGAAAACAAACAACAGTTAAAAGTGTTTGTGTTCCACTGCATTTCTATTTATCAGTGCATGTCCCAAAGTTCAACAGATTAGACCAGTTCAATTGAAGATCCCATATGCTTAGTTTTCCCAAATGTAACTTTTGATTGGGTATACAAACTGACAAACTGACAAGAGCCCCTATGAAGAATCCATGAATAAACAAATATAAAAAATGATTAGTTAATGAACTGGCTTTTATTTATTTTTTTAATTTTTTTTTTTTTTTTACAAATTTACTCACCCAGTGCAATGGATTAAGCATCCAAAGAACAGCTTTACTCGATCACTTAGGGAAAGGTTACAAACTTGCATGTCTCTACCACCATGGTACGATAGGGGTTTGTGAGAGCGGGTCATTTTATTTTTGGTATCATTCACTGATTTTTTTGTCTAGCACCAACTGATATCAAGATGGTGGCAAGGCCAAAAAAGCCAAAATCTCTTGCTTTGAAGTTTGCAACACAAACCAAGAACTTTGTCAGCCAGCCAAAACCCTGAAAACAGTAGTATGCTGTGCATGCTCCACCATTTGCAGTCGCTGGTGACTGTATAGTGAAATGTATTAAGTTGTATGAAATACATTTTAGCATAGAGTGGATAAAGATACATGGGTTACATCATTTTCTACAATTAGAGATTTTACCAGCCGTATAACTGACTTGCCATTTCTTTCTGTAGCTTTCATAATCAAGTTTCTCAGTGAGCTCCTTTCACATACACTAGGCAGTAGCGTAGGTGTATTAATTGCTATATGAAAATGAACTATTTGCAGAGAGGCTTCAATTCCCTAAGAATTACCAGGTATCTTTGCTCTGTCAGTCACCCCTGTAATCGTGAATGTGTAGCTCACAGGCAAATCAGGTTATTGACAAAGCAATCCAAAAGATATAAACGATTTGACACACAGCACTGTCAGGATTGTGTTTACTACTTTCGCTGCTCAGTTTCTGCTCAATTAATCCTTTACACTGAGTAAGCTTTCTCTTATTGTCAATTTGCTTACTGCTCAGTCTTAATTCTTCTAGCGTAATCTACAAAGCAATTTCAATTTGCATTTATCAAATAAAAGACTATTTAAATGAAAACTTAATTTACCTGTGGAATTTGTATTTCTGGTTTGATGACGATTCCTTTCCTGCTCACCAGGTCTTTAGGATAAGTATAAAATATGTTTCCTCTGGGTTTCTAAGAGAAAAATTTATTGCCAAGATGCACTAGATTCTTTAAAGGAGAAGTCTTGGACAAACACTTTGTAAAACTCAATGAATAATAAATAATAATAAATAAATACTAAGAGTATTTTTAGACATTGTTTTGGAATAAATTTAGGGTTCCATAAGGCTTTGAACATGTGAAGTTAAAAAAGTCTCCAACCACATACTGATTTGGAGGGTTTCAGACACTATCATTTACATAATACTCAACAAAGTTTTATCTAACAGTGGACCATCACTACCACAAAATGTAACCATAAATACTTTATTCCTTAGTTGTGGTGATTTAGTCTGTGATTTCTGCAGCTCATAGATACATAAATGCACAAATAAAAACATAAAAGTTCATATATTTTGATAGTATGTAAGCTTCTTGGTGATTTTTATTGTTACTGGCTGTGCATGGAGCAGTGGGAATGGGTAAAGTGTGGTAACCTATGACGTTGTATAGGTACAGGCTTCAGGCTACCCTGAAGCACTAGAATAATGATGTGAATCCTAAAGGATGAATACCTAGTGACCTGTGGATGAACTACTCCTACAGAAACCTACATGCAGCATGGACAGCCTGATCAGTTAGACTGTGATGGTCAATATTTTCTTGTCACTCTCTCTAAAGGCTCTAATTCTGCTTGATAAAAGTGCTGGCATGGGCTTTAGCAAAAGCACCATTCAAACAAAAAATGCAAAACTAAACCCTGACAGCACTATATTGTTCATGTATTTGCTAACACCCATGGCCATTTAGAACTTGCTTGAGCACAGGAATTCGGATTAGCCATTAGGTGAGTAAAAAGTTCGACCCCAAGTTGACAACTGAAATTGGAACATTTTTACTGGTTAGCAGTACTGGGACCACCAATACTGTAAAAATATACTCCACTAAGTACAAACACTAAGAAGGACACCGAAAAAAGGAAGTTTAAACTGATAACCCACATAAAAGGGGCTTTGGAAACCATTTATACTTTAGTGATATATATATATATGTATATATATATATATATATATATATATATATTTACTTTAGTGATTCTTTTCTTGCAACTGTGATGTATATAAAGTGCTGTGGCCTGAGCCAACACATTCTTTGTGTAATGTCCAGTAAAGGAATTCTGCTTGGTTGCTTTGAGTTCCTGTGTGCTTTTTGCAAGTACAGAGTAAGGCATACTATACACATAAACACTACTTTTACACACTGCTGTAATACTTATAATGGGAAATGTTTTTACATACTACTCCCTAAACAAGCTATCAGACTGCATCTTTTTCTGGATTTGACAGCACAAATTTGCTGAAGCTAGCTCCAAAGTCTTCTGCCTGTGGAAGAAGATAGTCAGTTTATTGGAACTATATTCTGCTGTGGCAATAAACGTAACATAACACATAACGTAATATAAACCTTGCAGCATGGTAAAACCTTTGCTTTTTAGGAACCACACAACTGTGACTTTGAAAAATCCCATCATTCTGCCTATATCTGCTAAAATAGGAGGATCAGGCCATCATGATGATGGACCACAAGACTACGAGCCAGGAATCGTGTTTTTATAGCTTGTGTTAATTAGGGTTCGTTGACTTCAAGCAGGTTTTGTACTCTCATAAACATCCAAAGCAGGTCAGAAAGACATAGGCAGCAGCTCAAACATACCTGTCAATAAAGCGGAGCTAAATCCTGAAATACTTACTTGTTCCTATTCTGTCGCAGGGTGCCGCTATCTTCTTCCTTCTTCTCTTCCTTCTTGAAATCTTGCAGTTCATTTTGTGCTGTCAACCACAAAGGCAGTCAGAATGTGCAAAGTCCAGCTTTTTAATGCTCCACGGAGCAATCAGGCAGGTTAGAATGCTTGCTGCAGAAGATGCATCATATGCAATTCTTTCTGCAATAAAACAAATGCCTGATCACAATTTTTTTTGAAGCTACAATGAATGTTATGCAAATGAATGTGCAAATGTCTGGGTAATGTTCTAACATTCACGGATTTACAAATATGCCCCATAACATAAGGTACTTCAAAGGTTCCCTTTGGGTAAAGTCTTTGAGAAAGGTTGATCTAACTTGTCATACTATTGGAAAAACATGACTATACATGGACATTCTTCAAGTACAAAAAGGATCCCCTTTCATACCTAGGGTTTTATTTCTAAATGTTTTTACCTAAGCTTCACAAAACTTTTATCCAAATCCCTCCTTTTCTAACATTTGATTTATAAATATATAAATCATTGGTAAAAATTATTCAGTCATTTTTTACTGAATCCAACTTAAAAAATGTACATTGTAGTTAAAAGTAGGGTGAATCATGTGTGAAAATATTTATAAAATGACCCCTAGCAATTACAAATATTTTCTCCCAATTGCAATAGGAAAGAGATCAGAATTTTGTTTGACAAAACATTGCTCTAGATAGTTTATTAGAAATGCAGATATGAAAATGATTTTCCTTTGTTCAAATAAAGACCGTTATCTGACTTTAAAGTCACTTCTCCCTCAGCAGCAATTGTAGATTCTGCCAAATGTGTACATTTGTAATAGCAGTATACAACTAGAATAACTGCAACAAAATCATTCTGTCAATGTTCAGCATTGCAATGCCTTTATATGCCTGTTCATTCTCTTAGGATTAAATGCACACACTTTAAATCCTTGCAAAGTGAACGTTATAGTGCACATCGTAGAGAAAGTAATGAGAAACTTAAAGTTATTGCTTTTTATAAAAATGTGATTATAAAGAATGACTTGGGAAAAACGATTAAGCAGAATGTGAACTGCCATACGTAAAGATCAAATTGAGGAAACACTAAGTTGGTCTGCCAGCTAACTAGCTCATTTTATCTTGATATGCTCTTTATTTACAAAAATGTTGAGACAGCATTTGAAAACAAATTGCATTATCAAAAAAGGGGAATTCAAATATTTAGGAGACGTAAGAAAAAAAATCAAATGTCAGATAATGCAACCACATTGATGTGCAATCTAAATGGGACATTAATAATATTTTTCCAAATTTTACAAAGATCTTAAACCATTTCTAATGTGTATGAAGCGAGTGTCCCTCTTATGTAGGAAGCTTTTGTGTTGTGCAATACAGAAAAAATGAATCTGTTAGCAAATCACAAATGTGCCCACTGACACTTTATATATACATTAAAAAGGTGTTGGATGCAATAATGATTTGTACAATTATTATGGAATTATACAAAGCAAAGATCTTTCAGGTTTTACATTTTTCTATGTTTCTGAATAGTACAATATGATGAGCTTGTGCAGTGGTCATTGGTGAAGTATAAAGTCAGCCACTGCTGAGTTTCGCCTGAAAAAGCTGAATTTCTTGCTGTATCTGGCTTCAATTTTTTGAGTTACAGAATAAGCCTACTGTAAATAAGGATTCAGAAATGTGTCAGAATTCTTACTTGATATGTCATTTTATACAATTGGCTGAGAAAACAATGAAGCCAATGCATTAGCAGGACAGCCAGGCAACATACTTTCCTATATGGATATACCAACATTAGCACCCTGCATATTTATTTTGTATGTATACTCCAAACCAAAGCATGGAGAACAGGAACTGGTTACATTTGTTGCAATGACAATATATTGCAGATCAGGTGAAGGCAGTTAGCAGCTGTTTTGCATTTAGTGTGCTCGATTTACTAAATAATGTTTACTTAGCAAGAGGAATGTTTTCTTTACATAAACCATTGGTTATGTACACTTTATTTTAATTGTGATTTGCAGAAGTGCCTGTGCTTAAAAGTACAAACTTGAATCTAAAGATATCTACACCTACAAATTCAACAGGCCATCCTTTCACTGAGCTAATACCAGACCACATACCTTCAAAACAGGTCCAGTTTACGGTAATTGACCAGAACCCTCACCTTCTTCAGAGTCCCGACAGACAAAATAACATGAATGCAGGCAGCTGGATGACTGTGCATTTGCCCATCCACTTCATATTTGCCCAGAGCCTCATTTTCTTCTAAAATTGTCCCTGCTTTCAAGAATACTTCTATAGTGATGCATATTACAGTTTGAAACCCGATTTTGCTTGAAAGTGCCAAGCACACGCCCCCACCCTCTTCATAAAGGGGTTAGAGATGGAGGGTATGAAGGGTATTGAAATTTGCAGATTAATAATCCAAGTGCATGTTTTGGGGAATAAAAATGACCTGTGAATTAGTTTATGTAGTTGAATATGAAGGTATCACACAAAGAATGAAATGGTTCACCTTATGATGTACAAGGTATTGAACCCTTAAAATCAGTTTACATTTATATTGGCTTTAAAGTATTTGGAACAATACCTAGTGATTGATTTGTATGGATTACTGTGCTTTGCTTGTTTCTTTTATTGTTTGCGTTTAAATAGGGCCATAAGTAATAGTGAACTATGTAGTTAGGCTTCACTATTGGCATGTATGCAACAAGAGATTGGACAGCTTCCAGTTTTTTGCAAAACTTGATGATGTTGAAATATACAAGTCTAGCGTTTGTTCCTGCAAAGCACATATAAAAATAGCAGGAATTTATGATTAGACATAAGTAATTGTAAGATAAAGACTTAATAACCACCAAGCGTATATTCAGAATAGACAGTTATGGAGCAGTCCTGCACTTTCTTGTGTTGGCAAATACTGTCCTTGTTGGGTTGTACTCCGAAGATAAATTATGAATGCAACATGAAAGCTGTAAAATTTGTTGTATCTTATATTATCTCCATGTTAAAGGCCACAAAAGCTCTTCAGTGAAGTCAGCCATTAAAAAATGACAGGTATTGCTATCAGCCTTCTTTATAGCCTATTACCTGCAATGACAGCAGCTGCTACAGTACTTCTGTACAGCCTATCACATTATTTGCAGCTAAAGCCAGCTACTGTGTCATTTCGGCTCATTTCCTTGACAGTGGCATCATAAATCCATGCAGCTGCAGGGTAACTGTCGGCTGCCTCGATTATCTTCATAGTTGGAATGAATCTTGAAATGTATGTAACAGGCAATGACTGTTATGGATCAGGCACAAGGGCCATTGTCTATCTCTTCTGTCAGTTCTGTGATGCAATATCTACCTGAGAGAGAGTCCCTAAACTACTGTCATGTAATCACAGATAGAGTGGATGAACTTTAACAAAATGTTCTGCCAAACTTCTTTATATCTACTTCACTACCTGCGCATGTTTGGCAGCAAATCAAAAAAATTGATTTATTGTGTTAAATAATTACAAAACATAAATGAAAAGTTATAAAGAAACATAAGAAAGATGCAAATTATTCATCTCTGGCTTCTTCTTTTCCACCTATTAGCATGCTAATGAAATTATGAAATAAAACCTTTTCCATTTTCATACCTTTATTTAGACCTAGTGACATCCTTACCTAATATTTATGTTTCTGTATGTTATGCGGGTAGACTATAGTTGGTGGGAGCGTCCAGTAAGCGTTGTGCTTGTTTTCAGGAAACTGTTTTAGCTCTCACATATGATGTTAAACCTGAAAGGTGTATTCCAGGCATATTAAGGTCGGGGAGGAAAATGCTAGATGTTGTTAGAGGTCAGGAGATAAGGCAGGCTGTTTGTGACATACTGCAGCCTTTTGATGGTAAGAAATTTGCAGTGAGTTCAGAGTAAGCAATGTTCATACAGAAGAGGAGACTGTACAACTGTGTAAGACACAAGGTAAGGCTGGCATACTGCTTCAAAAATTCCCATTTGGTGTAAAAGTAAACATTCAGTTGCTGTAGAGGTCACTGACAGGTAATCAATGCCAGGATTAGACATTGTTACATTTACCCCAAGGCTGAAATGACTTGCCAGCATTTTCACTTCCAATAGGGTTAGGATAACATTTAGTACTCAACTAAACTTTTGCAATGTCAAATGCTACAGGTTCACCTAAAGCAAAAATATCACAAAAAAACAACTTAGCTTTATAGAAAGAAAGCCGTCAGTCTCTTTGCTATCCTTGTCCAGTCATTCTTCGTCTCAGTGTGGCCAGCATGGCGATCTTCTTTCTCTTCTTCCGGATTCTCATCCTGTCACCCAATTTCGCACTGCGCAGGCGCGTGATCGGGTGACATGCTTCTGGATGTAAAAAAGTGCCAATTGCACTGCATTCAAGAGATCAGCACCTTTTTTATATAGTAGAGGAAAGCTCCTTCCGCACATGTCTAATCTCTGGCATGCACAGAAAGAATACATGATGTATGTATCCCAGGAGACTACGGGCTTCCCATCCAGGGGGTCTCACTTCATTTTTTTTAATTATAAAGTAATGTTGTAATATATATATATACACTATGACCGTTCCATATGGCCTTCAGGGTTCTCCCAATATGAAGTAGAGGCATGTATAGATGGAAACGGGATGAGGGTGCTAGAGACTTGCATTTTTTTTGTCTTTCCATGCGGTCATGGTCTATTTTTGATTTCTATATTTGTACTGACATCAATCGTTACCTCTGCAGCCCTGCCTTGTAACATTGTGTACACAGCTTATTCATGGGCAATCCCACAACAATTTCAGATGCAAATCCTGTTGCTTGTTTATATGCAAATCCTTCCCCACTCCAAGACATTTTGCAGCACACAAAGAAAGTCTACATTGCCACCAGGCTCTAAATTTCTCTAGTTCAAAGTTTAGTTTCCCAGTTAGTCTTAGATGTGTCAGCTATGGTTTTGTTGAGGGTCTCCGGGCTTCAATTGCTTGAATTGCTTGAATATTTCACCAGCTTTCTCCTCTATTCCTTCCCAGGGAAGGTTTGGTCCATTTTTCCCATGTTGGCTATAGAGGCTGGTTTGAATCAGGCTCCACCATTTCTGGGCACATGTCTTCATTAGAGACAGCTATTTTGGACTGTGGGAACATAAATGGGGGTCAGGCAATATGGCATTATTACCATCTTGATTTGTCAGTTCTCTTGGCTAACCTGGCCAATATCATTTAAAAACGCAGAAGGATTAGAGCATCTTTTGAGGTTGAAGGAAATTTTACTGAATTCGCAGAATTGTTTTATTAATCTTTGGCAACAAAAAATCACTAAAACTTTTATTTGAGAAACAAGTAGGTCATACCTTTTACTCTTGTAACAAGTGAAGGCAGCTGAAGCCCTGTTCAGTCAGTTGGAGGTTATTTTGGTTTTAGGCGCTCAGGTAGATTCTGTTTTATATAGTGTAAGGGGTGATTTATCTTGTGTTTTCCTTATTCTAGTTATGCTATTTGTCAGTATTCCAGTTTACTCTAGGTATGCTATTTGACAGTAAACAAATGTGGGGCAACAAGAAGGATGGGTTCTATTAAGATCTATTTGAGTTCCTTGGTTGAATATATTTTCTTAAATTGTACAATGAATTGTGGGAACAAAAAAGAATTTAATGGGGATAGGGTGGCAACCGACAGGAATTGGGGACAAGGTAACAGGGCTGCTTTGTTCTTGTTAATGCTGTAGTGAAAAAGTCCAACAGTATTTTATTATCTACGTACAAAACTAAAGAGTAACAATTGTAGATATAGATAAAAAATTGTCTAGGCATGTTGTCATTATTATCTTTAAAGTTTTAGTACATTTTATTAAGGGATGAGGTACAAAGGTGGCTGCTATATGAGTTTACAGCAAACTTAAAATATATGTTGCTCACCAATTTTCAAAATTTGCTTATTCATGGACATTTGCTCATTAGTTAGGGTTACTAGGCACCTCTTATTACTTATTCACAGAGTATAGGGGGGAATTGGTCCAGAGGCCCTTCTATTATTTGCAAAACCCCAGTGGAAACAAGCTCAAGTTTGACAACAGCAGGAGAAATACTACTCCAAAAAGAGGATTGGGAATACGACCAACAAATGGTTGTTAAGTTACACAATATGATTCCGGACTGATTAATGGTAAATACTTGGCAATAAAATAGGATCAAAAAATATTTCTACAATTTTGAATGTCAGGCAGGAAAATTACAAAGTGCTGTTAAAGAACTGGACAAACATAAAAATAATTTAACAGCCATACAAGAGGTTAAGGCCAAGGTTCAACTCTGAAAAAGCAATATACAGTTGATTTTAAGCTTCTTGCTGGCAAATGTATGAATATGCAAGTTGTGTGTTAAAGGTAAGGCGCATCACATTCATAAATGTATATTACTAAGTAATTATAAAAATGTTTATGTACTTCCACAAGAATACAATAACATCCCAAAAATGATTGTCTCATTGTAATAAATAACTAAAAAGACTGGAAATGGGAAAATAAACCATGTCATTGGCAAATTATAGCCTACAAGAAGAAACCAGCAAAAATAGCCAAAGGATTGTCGAATGACGGAGCAGAACTGAATCGAGGACAGCTCTGGGGTAATTATGGGCTCTGCAGAAGTAAAGATAAGTGGAATTTTTTTTATTTTACCAGTAGTTCTGCTTTAAATCCCTACACTGTTACTTGGATAGAATATGTACTGGGAAGGGGGCTATTCTGGTGAAAAATCCAGCTATAGGCACAACAAATTTAGGTTAGTTCTACCAAACACAAGCACTTTTGTTGTGTAGAGTAGAGTAGATTCTAGACCCTTTGTCAAATTGTTATTGCTGCCTGTAGGGGCCTCTAATTTTTAGCACTGTCAACCTATTTAAAATGAGTGCAATAAAGCAATGCATAGAGTATTTCATCACTTTAGGACAACAATATGTTTTAAATAAACCTTCTTATTCTTCTATGGGTAAATGGATGTCAGATAAATCTAATTTCTGGAATCTTTTTAAAATGTGTAGCACACAGTCCTTAGCTGGTGCAGTTTCTAAGGGAAAGTAGATACACAGATTAAATCTGCAAATCATTTTATATATTTGCAGCTGTTTAGAGGATTGTTCACTTTTACTGTCACCACTGTTCTCTATATAAGCATTTTCAGGGCAAGGAATCATGTTTGGATTTTGTATTTATCACATCTCGGGCTGTACATCTGGTGTACAGCACGAGATGTGATAAATACAAAATCCAAACATCGCTAAAATTGCTGCCATTTTTCCTGTATATATGAATTCTTTACTAAGTGTTTAAAAAAGCATAAACAATGAAAAAAAAGTAAGATAGAATATTATTATTATTATTAGAAGGGGTGATTTTAAATTTTCCATGTTTATTAGGATTTAAATTTAGGTTTACAAAGTCAATATACTTCCCTAAATTTACATGTAAAACTAACATTCTGCTAATTATTGTGATGGGCAGATAACAAATCTGTTCCTGTAGGTCCCTGGAAATGATCACAGAAGGGTGTTTATAGCAACAGAAAGCTGACATCTTTTGGATGCCTGTATAGGGCTTTCAGCGTTTATATACACTGATTCTAGTGAATATGTGTTCACTTACATTCCAATTATGTGTACTTTTAGTAGATCTAAAAACTGTATGACAGTCTAAATCAGTCCCAAATTCAGGTACTATGTGATTCACAAGAGGCTAAGGACCATTTCAGACTTGGGACTAGCTTTAACATTCTACTGCAGACCCAACCGCACTCCCATCTACTCTCATTCAACTGAATGGGATTGGTTGGGAACTGTTTTGTGCACAGGTTTGCATGTGGTTTCAGAGGATCGTGGTATGGTTCCTGAAAGTGGAAAGTTGCTTTTGGTCAGCTCGGTGGCTCAGAGGTTAGTGCTCTGGCCTTTGCAGCGCTGGATCCCAAGGTTTGAATATCAGTCAGGAGACTATCTGCATTGAATTTGCAGTTCTCCCCATGTCTGTGTGGGTTTCTCCCACATCCTAAAAACAAGCAGTTAGGTAATTGACTACCCCCAAAATTGACCTTAGACAGTATTAAAGACATATGATTATGATAAGGACATTAGATTGTGAGCCCCTTTGAGGGACAGCTAGTGATATGACTATGGACTTTGTACAACGCTGTGTAATATGATGGTGCTATATAAATACTGTCTAATAATAATGTTTGCTTTTCTTCCTGTGGTGGAAGAATGGCACCTCATTCACAACTACAGTCAGCCATATGACACAGTGGTTGTCTGTGGGTTGATAGCAAAGTAATTGAAGAGGGGTGGCTGGGAGCTGATTATAGCTAGTCCGAAACAGGCCAAATCAGTAAAGAAAAAATATACAATTAGTATCTGAGCCAAATCCTGCTTTATTTGTGCTTCTTATACCTCTTCCTTCTCCCAGGTACTGCCATTTCTAGTGGGGGAGTTTCAATAAGCGTTGCAGTGCTGTCTATCGAGAAAGCGGTGGGCAGGACTAGGTGTGACCAGATGCTGACTAAGAAAGCTTAAAGCTAATGAATTTGCAGCAAAAATGATAATAACCGTGCCCCCTGCAACCGTGCCCTGCACATGTCCTGTATGAGAGTGAGAACTCTAAATTTAAGAGAAGTGTATTATTATTGCCTTCCAATTACATGAAGCTGCATTAGATGGTCTTCAATAGCAGGAGTAAAACTGTAAGTGTAGGTGCTACTAATCTAATATTCCATTTTGTTTGACACCCTATGCATATAAAATTGTCACTGCATTCAAATTGCATTTGAGAACAATGGTAAAGAAACAGTTCCATGTCAATGTGGTTATGAACGGCATTGACAGTTTGTTATTTCCATTCTTTTTTTTCAGGGCTTACACATAAATATATACATAAAGTGTAAGAAAAATTCAGGTCACTGTGAAAAAAAAGTAATAAGTGGAATACAAGTTAAGTATTTAATGCCCCTTCTGTTACATCAGCACATAATAAATCACAGCCCTCCAGCCACAAGTTTATAAAGAGCAACCCCTCGGGCACATGCCATGAACACCGAGTCTGTGCTTCCTTTGCAATTGTACTACCGTATACGCATAACGTTTCTACAGAAAGCATAACGTGAAGATTATTACAAATTTAGAATAATAGAAAACCAAGCCAATTTTAAACCAGCCACCATTTTTATGTTATCATTAATAAAAGTTTGGACACTAAACTGTTTACCTATTAAAATAAGTCCATCCAAAATGAACAATTTGATATGAACATTATGTTTTCTATCCACTTGTTAATGTGGTAAAAAGGAATACTACTGATTTGCATGGTTATGCTCACTGTACTTAAAGGATAATTGTACTCATAAAGTAAAGTACAGATATTGTTTGCCCACTAACTGCAGTAATAAATATAAATGTTGCACCCTATATAAGATGTGATATTAGGAATATATATTTATCAAGACCAATCCTCTGGATCCAGCTTCTTTGGGGTCTTTTGGATCTGGAGCTGTAAGTAGACCTGGCACCTGAAAATACTGTGTTAGATCTGGACCTGTTATTGACCTATGTCATTTATTAAATGAAAAAAACTGCATAACCAGAAGTTAACTGATAATCTCTTGTATTATACAGCTACTCCCAGGCAGTTTGCTATGCCCCCAGGGGTAGCAAACCATCAGTGGAGGATAGAAGTGACTTGGACCTTTCCTCAGCCACACTATGATTCACCATGATTGACCACAAGTGAAAAAAATGGTTCCCTACCACTACCATCCAGTTGAAAAGAAACACTTTGGTGCAAAGTTTCTCAACCAGGGTTCCTCCAGAAGTTGCTAGCGGTTCCTTGAGCAATGAGCAGTTTGTCACTCCTAAGTCAGGTGACCAGATACCAGTGATCTTTTTGGCTATCTTTAAGGGTGGCAGCCTTCCCAATGGCCAGCAATATAGGTCCTCCTGACCACCACACTAATCTACTGTGAGTTATGGATATAGTAATTATAGCAGGGGGTTCCCCCCTGTTAAAAAGGTTAAGGAACACAGGTTTGGAGCATGGTTGCATCTGCCATAGAACAACATGGTGAACCACAATTCTGAAAGGGCTGTAAGACAGTAGGTCCAGAGGTATAAGCAACTGAAATTGCTAACAAATGTCAACTTTTTCTGTAAAGGTTCTGCTTGGTTCTACTTCATTCATCAACTTAAAAAAAATCTATAAATCCTTTAATGCAAGCAGACAAAATTTTTTAAACTAAAATCGCCTAGTTTTTAGCTCAGTATTCATATACATACCATACTAATATATAGAATCTTTCCTGCTGATAAGTGAATTGTTATTATCACAGGTAATATTATTGCTGAACAAGTCACTAACTGATACCACCACAGTCTGCTGAATCAGACGAGACTCTGCTAATAAAAGAAGTAACACAATAATGAAGTTAATGCTGATGCTGAATGCTCTAATCTTGTTTTATTTTCGTAGATAGTTTTGCAATGCACAATGTGGTAAACTGCACTAAAATAGAACATAAAATAACTGTTTGTAATGGTACTATTTAGGCACTGCAAATTAGTACTTTAAAAATCTCTAAAATGTAAAGGGTAAATATATTGTTTTTTTTCTGTATTAAAATGAAATATCAGCGTGATAAGAAGTCTTATCTGTGTGTGCTATTATGCCAATAAACATTGTGTTTTTAATTTATTGCAGTTTTATTTAATAATTATATATGTAGGCTTTGCTGTCTGCTTGGAAGTGACCAGATAAATAATAAGGAAAACTTCCCCAGCAGGAAAACAGTCAATAATAACCTAATGGGATCTTTGGCTATGATACCCTGGTGTGTATCCTTATATTAGCTAATTCATTATCCCTCTTGTGTCTTATATACACAACATCACACGTCTCCTAAAAAGCATCTCAGAAACCCTGAATACCATGTTTGGTATGAAAAGGTTTAACTACCTCCCATGATCATGATCTTGGTCCTACACCATATGCCTCAAACCTTCTCCACTATTTTTTTGAACATGAAGCCACTGGCAGTCACAGGCCAAGAAGAGCGCAAGAAGCAAAAGTGGCTGAGGCCGAGTTCCAAGTCAAGGCATGTTTTTGAAATTTGCATTTTAAAGTAAAGTTGGGCAGCACAGTTGGCTCAGTCGATAATACTACCATAGTGGAGGTTTCAAACTTCGCAGAAATATTGCTTCATTCAGATAACATTCTATATACTGACTGACCCGAAAACCTCATCCCTTTAAAAAATGCCGTTTGGACTTCCTGATGTAATTTAGCTTTTATGAACCTGTTACTGCTGTGATATACATAAGGGCAAGTAAATTAAATAATCCTGAAGTATGTAAAAACATACATTTATTTACAACATAATTTGCTTTATAGTACAATTGGTTATTAAAACTATTAGGGCATTTCATAAAAGTAAATATGAACACAATCCACAAAAACACCTTTATTCTGCATGCTTTAGGTATCTTCAGAATAATACTGTGATTTAGCTATCTACTCTTTTTCAGATCACTAGCGTTCATCTTTTAATCTCTGTTGATGCACATTGTGATTATACCTCGAAAGACTGTAATGTCGGAGAAACATTAGGTATGTTCATATGAAATACATGAACCATTTCGGATTAGAAGAAATCCACTATTTTATGGATTTTAAATCAGCCCATTAATTTTGCATTGCATAAAACCACCAGGTTGGGTTTTTTTAATTGAATGGGCTTGCTCTTTCCAGTCTTCTAACAGTTACTGTCTCAGAAAAGCACAATAGAAGTTAATGTTATCACACTCTGCAGAATAGGGTATTGTGGATATTAAATATTCTAGATAAAGTACAGCACACTCCTTGCCGTTGTAACTGCTTCCACCCTTATATTCCTGGCTTTGGCTGAGCAGTCAACTATTAAAGGTAATGTTAAAAAAGCTTCTTAAAAAGTATAAAAAACTTTGTTTTTCCAAAGTTTGTTACATATAGCAAAACGTGTCATTTTTATTTTTTGGCATTGCGGAGGTACTGATGAAAGTGCGTTGTAAAGGGGGATTTTAGCTGCTCCTTGGCCTACAAAACTATGTACATATAGCCTTGTATGTAAAGACCCCATTACTGTGCCTGACAGTCCAGGAACCCATTGATATTAATACTATGTAGAAGCAGCCTTCTAATAAATCCTGCTCTGACTTTTGAGATTATGAGAAACGCGTGGATGAGGCTGATTTCCGTATAAATTATATAAGGGTGTTAATGAGCACATTTTTTTTGGGATATTCATTCATTTGATTATATCTCTTATTAATGGTATACAATTTATACATATTTAGCGGTTCTAGTGCAGGCAAATAATGACAGTAGTAGCAAAGAACAATGAGAAGTAACCCATGTGAATGAATAATACTAATGTAAATTCTGTTGGATCATGCTCCCCCACCCAATCCAGCCAATTGGAACTTGTGATCTGGCTTGCAAACTCCATTATCCACCATAGGTTACCAGCAATATATTGGATATGACCTGGTCTAAAAAGTGTCCAAGGCAGCTTTTCTCAATCTCTTAACCCTTGAGGAGACCATACTTTTTTCAGGTCCAGGAGAGTCCCTGATAACTTGTTTATTGGTAGCCACTTGGAGAATGCTTTCGTAATTGGTTATCAATGGGATGAATGCATCCCTTACAATGAGAAGCCCTATGGATCTTATCTAGGCTGACCTTGACTTCTCCAAAAAAGAAAAATCCCTACCTTCTTTTTGTTCCATTTTTTATTTACCTTGTAGTCTAGCCTTCAAAAGAGTGCAGCTTAGTGCTAGGACAAGGTTGGGCTTATTATCAACAGAGTTTAAAGTTTACAGGTTTACAGAATTTTTTTTGAAGATTCCCCTCCAATCTTCCAAAAACATGCGGTTAGGTTATTGGCTTCCCCCAAATTGAGCTTAGACTGTAATAATGACATATGACTGAGGTAGGGACATTAGATTGTGAACCCCATTGAGGGACAGTTAATGACAAGACTATGGACTTTGTAAAGCGCTACGTAATATGTTGGTGCTATATAAATACATAAAATTAATATTAATCTTTACCTTTACTGATGCATAATTTGAAAGTAAATAATGTTCCCCAGAGTTTTTGGTTCCTTAAAGGAAAGGAAGTATGTCTCTATTTGTTTCTGTATGTTATTGATATAGGAACAATGAACAGTAACCCAGAATGTTTCTGTAAAACTTTTTTTTGTGAAAATACCTGGGTTTTTTTTACTCCAGTTTGGAATTATGGTTTTAGTTATATTAACATTTAGATTTTTCAAAACACAGCTATTACTGTACTACCTTGGTATCTTTATTCAGTTTGACCATTCCAGTTTTATTTAGTCTTCTTTAACTACCTACATGTACAGCGTGTGCTGACATTCCCATACCATTTGGGCATTATTACAGCTGAGTATCTCACCTGGGGACTGACAGGTAATCACAACCTACAATGCAACAGAGGAATATTTAGCAGAAAATATCACAATACATGGTAAAAGTAAAATAAATTCTTTTGATCTTCATCATAAATAATACCTTTTAATCTCTGTCTCCCCTTAACATTGTGTGGTCTTTCCAGTAGTTAGTAATACGATGATTCATTTAAAATCATAATTATATAACTTGGAGTTTGCAGTTTCTATATGTTTGAAAGCCTGGCATATTAAATGTAAATCTGAACTATTAGGAATACAGAAAATAAACAATGAACAACATATACTGATGGCATGCAGGTAGCAAGTGCAAAAAGTTTTTGCTTGTTAGAATGGTACACAAAACATTTAAAACCTTAACAGATCTGATTGACAACACAGCATATCAAAAAGTAACAAAAAGATCTGGTCATTGATGTATAAACTGTCTTGGGATATAAAGGAGTGACTATGCTTTCTTTTATCTTCTGTTTGGTAGCCTCACAATTAATGAGACATTAATCCCCCACAGAGTTCAGTGATCTAGTATGAGCTTAGATGTCAGAACTCAAAAGGACACTCTTTACATGTACAGAAAGTCTGTACTTCTCTGGAAAACATTATATGAATACAAAAAAGTAACTGACTTAAGTCCACCAATGAATTTTCCTGCTGTGAGGTTTACTAACTAAACTGAACCTTTTTATCTTAAGCAGTATCCAAAAGACATAGAAATGGCCGTACTTACAAAGTACTAATACAGTGTAGTGAACATAAATAAACTTGTGTACAGTTATATGGATGAGCAGAGTGATTTTGGCTAAACTGGGCGTAACTACAGATGCAGATACTTGGACCAGCCTACCTATGCAGAAACTGTGCACCCTATTTACCTAACCCCCTCCCCGTGTCAAAAAGGTTTCATTTAGTAATATAACTAGTGTTTATTGAAGGGTTTAAGGAGGAATCACTGAAATCAAAATGTTAGTAAAAACTTCAAACCCCCTAAATAACAACTTTTAAAAGATGAAATAATGAGCAGAATTTAGCACCTTTTAAATATTAAAGCACAATAATAAAACACATTTAAATGTGGGTGGGGGGCAGTAGAAACAATGCTGTAAGACATTCCTTTTTCTAAAATATTGGCACTGAGTAGGGCACCCAGTACATTCTGCCAAGTGGGGTTTAAATTTCCATAAAGAGACAAATCAGCAGTAGCTAGCTGACTTTTGTATATTTTTGGTAGAAATAACCTACTGGAGCATCCAGTGGTGGTTGGGTCACTGCTCTGATGACCTAGCTATGCTGCATTTAAATTGCAGTTTAAGCTATTGAAGTCCTGTAGGCACCAAGAGTTTTCATGAAAAAAGCAAATTAAAAACCAGTAAATGTCAAAAGGTGCCTTGAGATTTAATTAAATTCTAATGCCCCCCCCCCAAAAAAAAAGTTTCAT
>NC_092863.1:71966189-72002643 GCF_032062135.1 Pyxicephalus adspersus
ATATATATATATATATATATATATATATATATATATAGTTAAACATGCCTGTTGTAAATGTATTCATTTGTTATATGTAGATTGTGTTGGGCATTGGTCATACCAAGTTATTTATAATTATAGGATGCTTATATTTATTCTTCAACACGTTTCAATGACTTGTATTGGTGTAAAAATATAATAATTAAAAAAATGAAGAAAATGTCACAAAAATCCTCTTTTTCTAAAATTTTTGATTGCCTTCTTTTGTGAGCTCGGGTCATAAAAATCAGAAATGCGATGGATTCTTGGCTTAGAATTTCATTCTAATATGTGCACTGTGCTGATTTTGAACAATTATGAGACAGACATTTTTGGTGACCCATGCCTTGTAGGTAGAATTACTTAGTGGATTTGGTCCCAGGATGTCCTTTTGTGATTGGGGAAAAAAATATTTATTATATATATATAATTTATAGGGGAGATTGTGAAGAATGATTATCCTGTAAAAAATGATTTTGCTATAGGCATATTTTCTATGTCCTATACTCCTCCCCTTGCCATCATTTCAGAAGTACGTCAGTAATGATTCACATGCACAGATTCAGTAAGTTACGAATCACCACCCTTATTATTATTATTTTTTACAATATTTATATAGCTCCAACATTTTACGCAGCACTGTACTTCTATTATACTAGTGCTGATTCTGCCTCAAAGTGAACCTGTCATGAACATCAAACAAGGGCTCTTTTCTGACATGTAAATATAGATTGTATAGCTTGATCAGACTTAGCATGTTGTAAGCTTCAAGTCTTCAGACTTCCTGATCTGCATTCTTGTTCTATGTCTGTGACTCAATAAGCCTTGAAAGGATCTGCATAACAGTCAGGTAAGTGCCATTTATGGTATAATCTCTCATTTCAGGCTTCCCAACATTAGGAATATTGAGGGGAAATATGTCCATGCTTCCAAATAAAAAAGCAAAACAAAACTATTTTTTCACTTAATTAATTAACAACAAAACTAAATAATAAATCCTGCAACTAACAACATCAATAGATCCACAAAGCCATCCATGAAAACATTCCGAAATAAGGAAGATAAGATAAAATCATAAGAGAGCACTGATGTTGGCACCTTATAAATATTGGTTTATAATCATAAATTATTATTATTATTATTATTATTATTATTAATAATAATAATAATAACAGTAATAGTAATTATAATTATAATAGAGTGAACAGAGGAAAACTCATTCTTTGTATGATAAATAAACAAGTGCTTTTTCTATATTTAAGTATTTCTTAAAGAGCTGGTATACCTTGAATTTGCAAACAATTCACCCATGCAGTTTTTATTTTTAGAAAAATAACAAGCTAAAAATATTAATATGTAAAACAGTTAATAGAAGTTTGAAATACATTTAAAATACATTAGGAATAAGAAAGTTGGAGATTAATTAACCTAAAAAGTAATTTTTATATTAGGTGTATTTTTTAAAATGTCCAGCCCAGGGAAACTTTTATTTTCCTTAACTTGAGTATTGGAAGAAAACACAGGCAATGGTGAGAAGTTTTGCATCTCTCTAATTAGTTTCTGCATCTTCAAATTCACTGGCATGGCATTCAAAGACTTGTCATGGCGCTCCCTCTGGTGGCCAATATCTGTATGACAGTCATTAAATATTTCCCTATAGACAGATCTTTCACTATTCTGCTGAATATCTTCTGCTTGGACCAGAAAAGTGGGGAAAGGACCCATAAAAACTTGTCCCAAAAATGTACTGTTAGTGCAAATAAAAAAGTCTTAATTTATACCATTAAACATAATATTGACTGCAACCAGTATCAGAAGTTGGTATAAATCTCTTGTGACATCCTGAACAGTAAGTGGAAAGCCAGAACTTTGTGCCCGATCTGACCAGATTTGATCTGATTCAGATATTGGTGTTCTGCTCACTTCTTTTATTTGTTACTTGTACAGGTGGAATTTGTTTTACATGTTTTCTGTAAGCAAAGAACCTATTGAAAAAAAAAAGATGTCAGATGCAATTGTTTTTTTATATATTAGTGCAACTGTTCACCAAATCTATTTAGTGCACACAAATACACAAATAAAACTTCAGTGTTTTAGTAAAATATAAAAACAGAGACTAGATCAGTAAACTGACACCAAATGTGTCAAAGCCCAAAACTACATGTATCCATTAAACAGCAAACTTACAATACTAAAAATGATCCATGTTACTCCATGGAGCCATGGGGTTCCTTAAGAAGTTGCCAGGGGTTTTTTGCATTGTGGCAGATTGATACGCCATTCGGTGATGCCAAGCTTTCTGCATGGGCCAACACCGCTTGGTAGAACCAGCTGCAGGACATCAGTGATTGTTTTAGCTGTCAGTAAAGGTGGAGTTCTGACCACTACTGTAAGAAGGACATTGTTCCCACTGGGAACCGATGCAAAAAGAAACTTTTCCATTGACTGACTATACCAGGGGTTCATTTACATATGTGTTTCTTTTTTATGGATAAAAAGGTTGAGAAAGGCTGTTCTGGTTTATATATATAATATTTGTTGTCTTCATGTACTAGTGCACTGCATCCAATGGGGACTTTATATCTTTTAATGTATTTTGATATTGGGGGTCCATTATGCTTCTTCTGCACTCACCCTAGCCAAACCAATCACTGCCTATGCTTGGTTAGCTGTGTATGGGGCTGGGTGGAAATCTGACAGCTCTGAACCCAAACATGATGAAAACGTAGCGCTTCCAGGTTTAATCCTTCTAGTAGAGAATAAAAAGACTATTTCTCACCTCTGATCCCTTCACACCTGGCCTCGATTCGGTGCTGCGCAGTCCTGAAATTCTCCTTCAACCTGGTATGGAGGAAGCACTGGGTGCCGCCATATTCTTTTTTTTGTCTACATCACCCGATCTCGCACTGCGCAGGTATGAGATCTGGTAACGTATCCTCCTGTAAATGAAAAAAAAAGAAAGCCAATCTCACTGCACATGTGTGAGATCAGCACTTTCAATGCATGGTGCAGTCTGAAGCCTCGTCCTGGGATACATGGCATAGGTAACCTAGGAGGCCCTGCAATCCAATTCAGACTTTAAAGTGGTAAAAAACAAAAGGGAGGGGGCTTCCCCTTTTTTAAAAAAAATAAGTAAATAAAAAAGTACTTAGGAGAAAAAAACAAGATACTGTTTACTTTGTATAAATGGGCTATCTAACCTTTTAAATAAAGTATACATTTTGGTGATAGGTCTGCTCTAATTCTCCCTTCTAAGATAAGTCTCCCTTCTGAAAAATACCAATGTATGTTTTGGGCTCCCAGAGCACACGGCTGAGCTCAGGGTATACATTAGGAGGGTGGCATCACTTTCACATAAATGGGGTTTGGCAGGGGGTTAGGAGCATTTGTCACTTCTGCATGACAGGTCCAGATCCGGTTGGACACATGAAAGTGTGGGTTTAGAATCCATCCCAACTCTACTGTATGGCCCCGCTGAGCAACAACCCAAAGCCTTTTGGCTGGATGCTGAAATGAGAACAAGGGTTGGGTGTGTGGGGTCCTGGAATTTAGTTCAGATACCAGGAGAGTCCTATGTAATCCAGAATTGTTTGGGAGATAAGAATGTATGAGCACATCCATTAGAATTTACATGATTGGGTGAGCTTTACAGAATGGAGTTCTATATTAGCTGTACATTCCTCCTGTTGGCAGCTGAAAAAAAGAGTTATAAGCTCTTTCTTGCACCAGCTTTTCTTGCTTGGCTTTGGGTTCTTGGCTAAACTAGAGGGATGCCCTATCCCTTTATTCTCTAAAACAACTTAATTTATTAGTAAAAAGAGTCAAATAGATGAAATGTAAATATAGATAGATAAAAGCATAAAGGTAAATATCAAGAAATCAAGGACGATATAAGATATAAAATAACAAGTAAGATAAAAGGCATAAAAGCATAAATCCTCAAAACTAAGTAAATATTATCAATCAAAATTGGTCCACAGTAAACTCCTAATTATTTAAAATGGTTCCCCAAAAACAAACAAAGTAATAGGATTTCTTTCTTCTCTAAGGTGATAGGAATGCCAGGTAAATTGGGCAAGAATATTAAACTATGGAATGTTGAATATTTGGGAGGCTATTGTGGACATATTTTGTTTAATATTATTTGGTTACTTACCTTTTGATGATAATTTCTTTGTGTTTGCATTTGGCTCTTTTTTTTATATGTACCTAATAAATACTGTGTTTTATATATTTTTTTTGGCTGTTTTGAAAGTCAACACCACATTTCGGTTGAAAACCTCTCTTGTTGGTTAAACAGGTGGGAAATGGAAAGGAATTTGATTACAGGATATCTGTATCATCCAGTAGGGATGACTTGACTGCTTGTGTATATCTCGAATATGGGGCCAGCACAGAAGGAAATTTTTACAGGATATGTATATATTTCCCAGCCAAATGTTACATTTTTGCAAACAGTGCTGGGAACGTTATGGTAATATTTTGTTGCAGTCTGAGGTCATATGTGGGATTTATTCTTCCAGGGACAACATTACTACAATGATTAGAGCAAATCTCTCATTCTCGTGATCCTCTCAATCATACAGTAGTAAAAAGGTGATGGAGGGTCTAAGCTTACTAATGGCATGCTTACACTGATGTTTTCTTCTTACTGTGCTGTTGTAAGGCCCTGGTCCAGCTCCAGTACTCGTCAGATGCCAGTCCTCCAAACTAACGCCGCACACGGTTGCCCCCAGGACTTAGCACACAAGGTGTTGTATCTGGGAAAGGGCTGACAGAGCACACAAATAATGCAACACAAAGGCAAAACCAGAAAACAAGCCAAAGGTCATACATGGATGGTCAGTCCACCAGATGAGGTATCCGAGGAGAAACACAAAGCAGTCACGGTCACAGGCAAAAGGTTGGTCTAGGCAGCGTACAATCCAAAGGTCAGGAACAGGCAAGGTCAGCCACATAAATCAAACAAACTCATATACCAGCAAAACGACAGCCTAGTTTAACACTACAACAGGCACAGATAAGGCAGAGAGGCAATGGGAGATCAGGACTGAAATCAGGATCTACTCTGCTCATTAGTCTCTGCACAACTCTACATCTACTTCAGCTGCACACAATCCCAGAGTAAAGGATGCTGAGAGACTATTCACAGCCAAGGGGAAACCAGGGATGTCATACGCTACAGAGTAGAGAACTGATGATATTTGCCTGATCCTCCCTGCTGCAGCAAGCGATGCCGAAGATAATAAACAGGGTGCCCTGTTCGGCGGTGGCCTACAGCACAGTCCTGCCTGCCAGCTCCTAACAGCTGTACTGCTTAACAAAAAAAGAAAGGTTCACATTTGAACAAATGGGTCCTTTTTTCATAGCAATTGGTTGCAGTATCTTTGAAGCACACTTTTCTAAATGCCACATGCTGCATCCAAGGGTTGATTACCATCCCAGCCAACTCCATGGACTTGAATTAGAACTCTCACGCATGCAAGTGTTTTAAAATGTTTTTAAGCAGTTTTGCCTGCTCAATTTGGCAACATTTCAACAGAATTCAAACCATGGGTCTCAGGATTAAGATCACCAGGGTTTGATTAGGCCACTTTATAACCCTTCTTTTTTTCTGCATCTTTCCTCTGTGGATTTGCTAGTGTTCTTTGAATTACACTCGTATTGAAAGATCAATATTTGGTTTAATTTGAATAAGATGAACAGAAGGCCCCACATTCCCACCAAAGCACACTTTGGTATGATGAAGAATTCATAGTTGACGGTAGTTGATGTGTACTGTTATCATATCTTTATCCTTGTTTTGTCAGTCCACAGGACATTGTTCCAGAAGGCCTGGTTGTTTTGCAAAGTGCATTGTAAAGCTTTGCTGTAATGTTCTTCAGCAAAGGATTTTTCCTGGCATACCTCTCATGCAATTTAAATTGGTGAAATCTCATTTTGACTGTGTATGCACGTACATTGATACCCACTGCTATTAGAGTTACCTGAAGATTCCATGGGTATGTTTACACATGCACTTTCTTCAATTATTTTAGGTAAAAGAGAAAAGCATATATAAATATATACAAAAGAAAATGTATAAACATCCAGCAGTATTTAAATGATGCAAAGCCTTTGAAAAACACAACAGTGTAACGACTTATAAGGGAACGCAATGTTATAATGTAAATCACATGCTTAATAGTACATCCTGCAGTCATTAACATTACAAGGTACTGCACAATGAAAACCATTTATCAATGAATGAAAAATATGGTTTCTACAAGATAAAGTTCTACAATTAGCTTATATTTTGCATACATTTGTTAAGTACAGTTTCCTGATCATATTTCTGTCATTTTTCCATACATATGAACTGTATGTATTTCATTAGAGCTTACATTTATTTATACATGCTTTTAAGGCCTCATGGTGACTCTTTTGAAAGGCATTTACCACACCCATAAAAGAAATATGGAGACGAAATCCAAAGTAGGCAAAAACTTTGAAGAAATCTTAGACTAAGACTTATTTTTTTAGTTCTGCATAAAACTGGGAACAGATTTTCAAGGACACCAGGTTCCACCATGCCTTCGGGAATGGAAAGAGAAGAGAATTGAGCAAGCCAAATAATGTGCTTCAGTTCATCCTATGTATTTCAAGTTTGGACCTTTCAAAGAATAGGGAGGCCCTCTTGTATCCATCCTTCCTCATACTGCACTTAGAGACTTCCCCATAAACTGCTTCTCTTGTATGCAATCTGCATTCCCCCAAGTACTGTTGGGTACTCCCTACTCTCAGAACTCCCTGTATTGGCTTTTCCATCCTCCCAATGTCTCTCAGTGCTGCCCCTCTCATCTGTATCCTGAAACCATAATTGTTCTTAATGACCATCCCTTGTGACCCATATACTACCCTCTCATCCACCTCAAGAGCCCCCCATCATGCCATATCTTTAATTCAGCACCTCACCCATTCTGCACATTTACTGCTCTTCCTCTTTGTAATTTACAATCACTCCTCTTACAATCACCGTCCCACCATAATGTTCTTCCCCTCTTTGTAGCACATCCTCCCTATATTATATCTGTTTTATTCCTTTGGACATACTCCCCATACTATTTGTCTAATATCCATCTGGAGCTCTCCTAACCCACAAATTATGCATTTCCTATGGTTCCCTTCACTTATGGTTATATATTAGGAAGTAATCGACAACTAGATCACAAGCCATTGAGACTGAGAGAATCACTTCCAGTCAATAGAAACATAATGGTGAATAACTAAATAGTGGATCAAGATTTTCAGCAACAGTACACAAGACATCTTGTCAGATTCAGCTAATAAACCTTGCTTGAATGTATTTTAAGAAGCATTTGTTTCATTATTATAGGTTCCATCCAAGCAAATTAAATATAGTATTTCATGCTACAACATGTAACTTTTTCATTTTTAAGTGGTGGTCTACAGAATATTGTATTCTTGTTTATTTGATGGAGCAAGTGTTTTGCCAGTGTCCACACATTGTTATAACTGTCAGTGTTGACTATGTTGCAAGCATCTCCCATTCAGGATGTTTTCACCTGTCCTGTATATACAACAGAAAATAAAAGAAAATCATTACAAAGTAAATACCCACGCTACTGTTTATGATCAGCTAACCATTGTAAAATTTTCTCCCACCATCGGTTTTGGTGACAACTCAAAATTACTGGATCACTCAGTTTCTCCCATGATGGTTTATATTCTCCGCTCTTGGAGAGCTTTAATATATTAGGCCCATATTCTTAGCTTGCCAATATCCAAGCCCCTAGGTGGTAGCAGTTATCTTGTAGTGAAAAGTGACATTGGGTACTAACTGACATTCTAATACTTATTTTAAAGTGTGTGTCTGCAAATTCTGCAAGTAAAATCAATTCTTCACCGTAGGATCCAAGGAGCCCATAAGTCCAGGGCACTTTTTAATGCAAATTTCATCTTCACCTAGGAAGTTGGTGATTAACCTTTCCCTCCTTACCTCCCATGCCTTTCGGTTTGTCATTAAGGCCATCCATCATATTTTGCAATTAATGACAAGAAACAGAAATCTGGATGAAGGGAGTGGTAATTTTTCTTAGTAGCAAAAAGGCTTTGGTTTATTAGTGGCTCTCTAAAAAATAAATTACTACACTTGTAGTCAGCTCTAGAAGTAATATAAAATCCAGACACCAATTTGCAGGCCCAGTGTCAGTACTGGTTTACTATATTTATGTAGTGCATACTCATGTGTGGTCTTCTAGTATAACACTATTACAGTATATATCCAAGCAGGTGCATGAGCTAAAAACAGGAATACAAGTGTTTAGAAAATCATTTAAACTACTGTTATCAGCAATTTTTAAACCAAATGAACTGTTCAAAAATAGATGCAGTGCATTATGCCCATATTAAAGATTTTACACTGATCTTGAGGTTAGCTTAAGGCAGCAATGTGTGCAACACCAGTGATTTAGAGATTTCCTAATGGCATAAATCATGCAGAGTACAATGTTGCCTTACTGCTATTTTACAAAAGAAAATGACACCAAATACTTATTGCATGATTAATGGTGAACGAATTTGAAAATTCCTTAGGGAAAATATGTTGCAAAACTAAAGGATCTAATCCAGAGGCTAGAATTAGAACAAAGGAGCCTTCTACAGTCTACTGTTAGATCTATGGGAAAACCTCTTAGAAAAACAACTTTAAAGAATTACACAGTTAAAGCAATGTATAAGCTATATTAATGTCTCCCAATGTGAATAGTAATTTACTTTTATTCTCCTTCATAAATTTGGTCCAGTACAAACAGATTTATTAAGGGTTAAAGAAAATGTTTAGTTGAAAAAAAAAGATTAGACTAATACAATTCATTTTGGTATTGGTAATACATTCACAGATAATATGTTTTTAAATGTAAAAAAATATAAAAAAAGCTGTTTACATGTGGCTTCAGGTGGCTTTACAATAGTTGTGGCCTTTTACCTGGAGGGTCCTAATCTTACCTGTGTCCTTTTGGATTTCGTGATGTTCATTGCCACTTTTAGGACAGGAAGCAGAGAATAAAAAGGCGGCAATAAATCTTCCCTAGTCAATGAACATATAAGCCTAAAGAGTACCTGTCACTCCATGTATGCTGTTAAATGTGGATCCATATACCATTGATAAAGTAATTTAAATTAAAATAAAGAATTAAAATATGTTTAAATAGGTTAAAATAAGTACCCTAAAAATTTTACGTACCCCTCCCTGCACGCACACACATTTAAACACATATACACACACATTACAAACTATGATTGCATCACACATATAAGGTGTCACAGCAAACACTGAATTGGGAGGAATTATTCTAATGCAATTAATAAGGGGTTTATGGTAAATTAAAAAGATATAGAAGATTTAAAAGGGTAAATGGCAATTTGTTGTCATTTCATACACAATTTTTAGTCCTGATGAATTAGTTATCTGTTCACTAGACTTGGGCTTTAGGTGTTGAATTTTGTCTTATGTATTTTTGAAGGTTTCCTCTGCAATGTTAAAGTTGGTGTCAAGGTTGTGACCATTGCCTACATTGGCCATCAATAGAGACACACAAAGGCCCTGATTTATTAAGAAGAAGATACACTTCACTTATCAGTGAAGCTGGATGATCCAGCAAACCTGGAAGGCATTTCTTAAAAGTCATTTGCTATTTGTTAGCTAATGTTTTGAATCCTGGATAAGATCTTTTCCAGGTTTGCTGAATCACCCAGCTTCACTGATGAAAGTGCATGCTCTCCAGCCTTGGAGAGCTTTAATAAACCAGGCCCAAAGTCTTAAAGCCCAAAATAGTAAAGACACAATGTTGGCCAAGCACTGCTGGAGGTAAGATTTTAGCAGTCACAAAGTGAGTTTAAAATGGAGTGACTTTTTTGGGGGGGTATAAGCTTTAACCTTCCAGAACACTTTATTACATAATTGGTTACATTTCTAAAAAGTTGAGCTTAAAACTGCAGCCATTTTTACATTTACCCTGATATTTGGTCCCAGTCATCTGTAAAGGGTACAGAAAGGTGGAACAAAGTTTGTCAAAGTAATAATCTTACTAAATGGAAAACCAAAAATATAATAATGTTCAAGGTGTGTTCAAAGCAAATATAAAGACCCAATTCTAATACAGCTCTGTATTCATTGCTATGTATAATGTAGTCTGTGATTTTTTTAGTTAATATGAGCAGCATAGACTATGGAAGGGAGAAGACGCTCAAGGAGCCAATTGTGCTGCAGTACAATAAGCATGATAACGGGAGGCAAGCACAGACTGACTTGTTTTCCCAGATCAGGTAAAGGAGAAGGATCAGTGAAGACCTGTAGATGTTACTGAAACAGGGTTGTGTTGTGGTAGAGGTATATAAATCTTGGGATTGGATTTAGAGAAATACACC
The DNA here is from genome assembly GCF_032062135.1 of Pyxicephalus adspersus. Taxonomy (NCBI): domain Eukaryota; kingdom Metazoa; phylum Chordata; class Amphibia; order Anura; family Pyxicephalidae; genus Pyxicephalus; species Pyxicephalus adspersus. Next base: position 71,976,639 of record NC_092863.1, read on the forward strand.
TTTGGGAGATAAATCAAATCCCTTATATGAGACAGATGTGTATTTAGAAGTTTTCCCAAATTTTAATATGAATTTGCAATATTCTAAAAATATTTTTAGCATCTAGTATTAGCTTATTGTGTTCGTTTTTAAACCTTTAAAATATACGCTCGGTCATTATACAGTACATACAGTCAGTATTTTATTGGAAGGTACACACAGCACAATAGGTATGTCTAACTCCTGCTGCTTATGCAAAGTCTGTCTATGCTTCTAACCAAAGAGCTTGTACTAAATAATATGCAGTCCCAGCATGTGCCAACCTTTACCGCATAGCCATTCAATCATATTTAACTACAGATTACACGTTACTGGAGTCAGAAGAGAGAAAGATGCATTCTGATTATTTGCTGTGGGTTACCTTCATGTTGCTTTATTTAAATAAGCCTGACAGTTTGCAATATGATATAGTTTTCAGTCAACCCCACAGCAATAATCTTGTAAGAATGTTGATTTAGCTCTCCCACATACTTGCAGCTAACAAACAAAAAAAATGAAACATAATTCAATGCTTTAGTAAAGTTAAAGTAATGCATAAAATGTTTTGTTATAGAATGTAGATATTTATATTTTAATTTATTTTTTGATTATTTTATTTTTTTTTCATTGTTTGAAAAGGGGGAATAGGAAAGGCAAGGCGTTGAGACATAATTCATGAATGACATAATAAACCATATTGTAGTAACAATGGCAATGAAGCCATTAATGTGTAGGGGGGAAAAATTAGGAGGGTCAATAACAGAAATGACAGGGTTGTACCTATGTAAAAGTTATTACATAATTAAATGTCTACTTGGGGTTCTATTAATGTGAAGTGGAGGGTGTTGTTTTGGCATGAAGGAAGAGTGGGAGCTTCCAACATGGTATATGTAGAGAGCTTGAGAAGAGATGGAGAAATAGAAAACGGATAGAAAAAAGGAGGGGAAATTGTAAGGCGGAAGTTGAGGGAGAATATTAGAAGGAAAAGGGTAGAAGAGGTAAGACAGACTAGCAATGGTCTTGGGAGATGCAATTTAACCAGTTGAGCTAATATGAGCACTGAGTTGCATGAAGGATTCAAGTAGCATCTACAGATTGGAGTATACCAAGATTGTATATATGGACGTCTATGGGTATTCAGTATATGGATATACAGTATGAATCAGTGCAGTCACCATCATCTAATTACTTTAATCTCCTAATTACCATGATTTATTAAAGCTCTCCAAGCAGCAACATTTGAAAATTCTTTTTCTGTCTTTTTTCTGGGCTTTACATATTGCATATAGTAAGGTAAGAACAAAGGATTTGAGTCTATAAGCACAATGGAATATATATTTAATTTCCAAGTATTATTATAGAAGAGAAGTATGATCAGTAGTTTAGTGAGCAGTGAGCTTGTAAAGTGAGGAAATGATGTGGGTCAGGGAGAAATTTTACAATGGAACTTAGTAAGGAGTTGAATCTTGGTGCAGAAAATGAGGACCATGACAATTTATGGCTAAGATGTGACAAAGATAGTTTACTATCCAACAACTTTTGAGATATTCAGGAATTAGTTTCTGCATTTTAACTGTTTGAAGAAGAGTTGGTAAATAGTATCGGATAGGACTTCCTCTTTGATAGTCACCTATAATTTTTGAAGGACATTGTGATTCCAGCCAACCAACATGGCTGAATTGTCTGATGAGGATTGTCAAATAATTTATAAATAGCAATGGTGTGGAAAAGGTAACAGAAACAGGTAATAAATAATAATTTTCAGGGGTTAGAGCCTGCTATTGTATACAAACCCCTGAATTAGTAATCAATATTTGACCACCAGTTTTATTTTTCCCATACATGATAGATAGGTGAGGTGCACATTTTCTCTGTTTATTATGATAAAGACTTACACAGTATATTAACATTTGGTTTTTATTTTTAAAGTCACTTATTATTGCATTTTCAGCCTGCAACAGAGCTCAATAGCTCAGGGAAGTGACTCAGTTTGGGGTTTTAGTGAGAGAAGCCATTTGTGAGCTTTTTCTCTCTTTGTGGAAAAACCAAAATGCTCTAGTAGTCCTTTTGTATTGATGTAATGTTTTTTTTTTTAAACAAATATTTCATATAGTAAAAAAAGATAAAAAATGTAAGAAAAGTTATATATTTTAGGAAAAAAAAGTTAAACAGCTAAAATACATTACATGTTCCTTTTTTACAAAATATATATTAATATACCACTTAAAACATATCAACTGAAAAAGGCTTAACAAATCAATGAATTGTTCTTTCAGAATTCACTATAAATTATTATTTTAATAAAATGTTGTTAGTTATTTTGGCTTCTGTGTGAAGTACTATTGATAAGAATGTCAGCAAACTTATAAAAAATCTTGTAACCCAAAAATGTTATTTTAGGACTTGGTCAATATCAGAACACACATGTTTAATATATACTCATCGGTTCATCCCCCTACTAGGTTTCCAGAATTGGAAGGTATAAATTACACAGATGGTATGGATATTAATGGTTTAATAGTTCTCTGAAATGCATAACACCATATGACATTTTTATTGAGAACATAAAAAGTAAATACTCACACTAGAGATACAAGAGATACCTTTTGCTGTTGTTAAAGTTTTGACGCTAAAAATATAGCTCAAAATCTATTCACTACCAGTTACAAAATTGATATTTTGACAAGCATGTGGAATACAAATAACGGGCTCTTTTTACTTGGCAAAAGATTTCTGTTTTTTCACAGACAGCTGTACTAAGACATATACCCCATAGTCTCAGAAAAAAAGCCCCCAAAAATTGTCAGACCAAAAAATATTAAAAGAATCCACAATATTTTATTAAACACAATAACTCTTAACAAGTAGGCAAGAAATATCAAATATTTTGTCAGGGTAAACACGGCACCCTTTTATCGGGTCTGGACAACATAAACAAGAAATGAATATATCTACATTTTAATTTATTAATGAATCACAAGTTGTCCTATCTCAAGCCATTTACATACATCAGACTGGACATCTCATGATATGTAGATATCTCTCCCCAAAACTTGTTGGCTGTGCTTGCTATGAGCAATTTTTTGAATGTTTTGAATTTTTTGAAAGTTGAATGTAGTTTATTTTTGTTTTCTTTTTTCATCTGTATGTGCACAATACATACATAAAGATAACAATGTCCTAAATGTTCCACGTTATTCTCATTCTGGATATATTGTTCCCTTGACATCACTAACACATGCACAGTTCTGCCGAAGTTTATGGCCTCCTGGCTGTGTCATTAACGACAGATGCAACAGATCATCTCATTCACAAGTCTTTCTTTGCTTCCTCAAATCAAAGTAAAACTGGCTATTGTAGTTTGAGCATGCACAGGGCAAGTTAAGCTTTGTAAATGTGGAAATGCACTATTGTGCCAACTTACACTTCTCAGTTGTATAACAATTTCACCTAAATTCTATTTCATCATAAACGTATGTGTAAATTTTGTCCATTGCTTATGTCTAGAATACTGTACATGGATTGGATGACGGACAAATTAACAGGATAGATAAAAAGACAAGTAGACAAATGGATAATTATTCAAATGTGTGAGTGTTTATTTCCATGGTATGGAAAAAAGCAAAATATTTAGCATTATACAAGAACTTTTTTCCTGTTCAGCATTTGTCTCATATAAGATCCGAATAAAATGAAAGAAAAGAAAATCATTAAACCCCCTTCGAAATGAGTTTTTTTACCGATTGTTCCTGGAATCCTGGCATACATATGCTGTCTTCATATTCTTGGTGTGGTGCCATATTTGTTAAACAGCATGAAAATATTCATAAAACGATAATGATTCCTTCAGTATATGCAAAACTAGCTTTTAAGCAGAGATTTACGGTTGTGCTACAGTTCCAATTCTATTTACAATAAATCTAACAGAGTATAAGAAAGAAAAAACTACAATAAAAGAGATAAACATGACACAATTACTCTCTCCATGATAGCTTTCCCCAAATTATATAGATTTTTAGAAGAAATCACCAAGATAAATACTGCATAAATAATTAGGTACGTGTATTATTTTTCCAAAGAAGCATCCAAAACTGTGTAAAAATAAGTAGGAAAAAAGTGATTAAGTTAGAAGAATATCACTTCTCATTTTATAGCATTGCATTATTGTAATGAAGACACTTTAAAGGGTGTAATGAAAAGGTGTTTTAACCCCTTCTCCTCCTCAAATTGTATATTTGAGCTGGATATAGGCTAATAAAGATCTTTCCATTATTAGCAACAGCCATCACTGAGGGGCAGATGATTCCTATTCCCAATTGTCAATGAGAGCGCCAGAGGTTCCCAATTATGCGAATACTATGACACAGGGATAACATGCAGACTAGCGATTTTGTTAATAAAAAAGAGCCTTCAACCTGCAAATGGCACTGCAGTTAGCAATCTATATTTGTTGAAAATTTTGATCTGACAGTTATAATATTATAAAAAAAACATTTATTAGTAGATTTTTTTCTTTTTTACATTTTTGCACATTTATTATTTTTGTTATGTAATTAGTGTTATTATTTTAGCAAAGTTATCAAATCAGTGTAGTCTGTTATTTTTTATTAGGAGTCCTGTATGGAACTAGTGTGGCAAAGGGAAGTGTATGTTGGCACATATTAGGAGCATGTATCTGAAAGTTAAAATACTTTTGTGAGAAGAGGCAGTCTATACGAGAACAGACCAATAAAACTAAGCTAAGCAAGTATTCATCTATGTGTAAACAAACGTACAATGGACACTGAGAGAACCATTCTAGCTAAAACTGGAGGAGCGCTGTCTTGATTAGAAAACCTACAACTGTCCTTAATATCACTCAAAGGGAAGAAAATACCTGAAAGGTGAGTCTTTGTAAAAGAATGATGCATTGAAATGATCAGAACTTCAAATGCATATATATATATAATAAAGTAAGGGAAATACCAGGGCTCACATTCTCCAATAAGATTTAAACCATAATATTGATAGCCAGCCCGTAATTAAACATTATAGCATGTAAAGGATAGAGGCAAAACGAGGCTTTTTGCCAAACAAGAATAGATATTTTTTTGTGAGAGTTACCAATTTCATATATATATGTATATATGTGACAGAGCTTCCCTAGAAAGGGTAGAAATGGTCAGGAAAGTGTTAAAAAGGCTCCAGGGAATAGAGTTAATAGGATGTTTTAATGGTTCTTTAGGGCCCTGGAGCCGGCCAAGGGAATGAAAGGATGGGCCCCTTGGCCCAACCCAAACCTGACTGGGAATATATGCACCTGTGCTCAGGTGGAAGTGAGAAGGTGTGCTCAGAGAGAGGCTGAGAGGTGTGCTCAGCAAGAGGCTGACAGAGAAAGTACTCAGCCAGAGGGACTCCAGGCTGAGAGAGAGCCAGAGGGGATTCCAGGCTTGGAGAGAGCCAGAGGGCATTCCAGGCTGAGAGAGAGCCAGAGTGGATTCCAGAAGAGGAGAGATCCACAAAACGCATCATATTTAATCTTGTCTGCATGCTTGGAATATTGTGATTTTATTGTGAAATACTCAAAAAAAACATTTAAAAAATGTTTGTATTTTTATAAAATTAAAGTTTTTTTTTTTTTTTTACAGAAGTGTATTTTTGCCTTAAAAGTCCCCTTTTTGTTTTGGTTTGGCTTTAAAAATTATTATTTGAAAATTAGGGATGTGGTATGTATACAATGCAGTAATCTGTAGGGAACCTGTTTATTTGGATTGCAGCTCAAACATAGCAGATATAAATAGATTTTAAGGCGGCCAAAATGATTGGCGGCAGCCAGCCAACAGTATGGCTAGCTGTAACGATCTGGTGGTGCCTGTGAAGGGTCGTTACAGCTAACCAATCTTTTTCCGTATAAGAACATGTCTTTTGCCTGTGGATAAAAATAATTTTTTATCTATGATTTATAAACCCCACCTCCTTGGGTTATTTTATCCCCTATGAGTTACCTGACCACATCTAGACACTTTATGCCAGATATAGCTCAAACAATTACCATTCTGCAATAGCTCTTGCCTATGGTGCTAACGCTCCATCATCTATCAATAAAATTCTCTAAAAAAACCCTAAAAGGAAGCCGCAAGGTGAATCATGTCTAGAAAAGCCGCAGATTTGACTTATTATATACATTTGGTAATTCTTACAATCTTACAAGCTTGTTTGCCAAAAAGCCCCTTCTTTGCCTCTACCTTTTACATGCTATATTGTAGATGCATCTATACAACAAAATACAAAATGGGTGGGTGGTGAACATTTATGTGTGCACTATTGGTATTAAATGAATCAGTATATAAGGCAAAGTGTGTTTACCCTGGGTATGCCTAATATATAATACAATCTGCTGAAAAGGCATTTTCAGAATCCCGTGCAGTGTGACGCGCAGATTTGACAAAAGGATGACACAGATAGCTGTAAAAAAATTAGCTGAGAAAGATAAATCTCAATGCCACAGAATTCCTCACCAGAACCCTGGCAAAAGCCACACCATGCATAATAAATATAAACATTTATATCACTGTGCTGCATTTGCAAGAGACCTGGCAAAGAATTCTAGAACCCTTTGTATTTTTTTTTTTTGTGTTGATGAGCAAAGGAACAGACAATACTGTGCAATAAATTGGCTGAAAAACATCAACTTTTGTGTTGTATTGTATGTCCCTAACCTCTCTTTTACAGAAACTACACACAGAATAAAGGGAAAATATCTTGCAGTGACATATATAGGGGGAATGATGGCTTTCTGTGTATAATACCAGCTAATCCAATGACACCTGGGAACACTCAATTGGCTGAACGAGTGATTAAAACTGAAAGTGCATTTTTTGTGTTTCCATGGAGCTGGCTGCATGCCAGAACAAAAGAGCATTTCTGCAGAAATTTAAAAATTGTTCAATTGGACTTTTCAACACCAGGTATGACTAATTCTAATGGAGAAAATCAACATGGGCTGTAAAAATGTAATATGGCAGCGGGATAAAACAGAAAATAGGTTGTCCTCAAGGTATGTATGTCTATTATCAATCAGCCACTATCAATGGGTCAGTGATTGGTATTTCCATAGCTGCTGGTACTTAGGGTGTTGGAAACTTCTGACACCAAAGGAAGGTACTATTCAGCAGTGATGTCACAAATGACAGTGTGACATCACTGCACTAATAATGAAGAACTCAAAAATTATTATAAATACTGTAACTAATACTTTTTTTATTGCACGTGAAACATGACAGTACAAAAATGTCTTTATTATCTTTTCATGCTAAATGAATCATTTCCCTAATTGTCTAACATTCTAACTAATAGAAAGACTTCCGCAAGGGGACTTCAGTGTGTGGATTGTTGGAAATTATTTTTCTTACCTTAGGATATTCTTGCTTAAATCATTTTGCTTTTGATCATTTTCAAAACTTTCAACAAGGGCACAGAAAATTACCCAATTGTATGTAGAATAAAGTGATGAGGTGTCTGTTTTGTCTTTTAACATTCTAATACTACCTTAAAATAACATAACAACAACATAAGAACACTAAAATAACTTAATTTATTCTTGATACAAGTTTGATAACATTATTGCAGAAATTGCATAGACTGTAGTAACAGAAGGAATTAAAAGGCATACATATATATATATCTATTTGAGTGTGTGTGTTACAGCAAGGAATTTGAGTTGACCTCAAAAGTGACATTGCTGAACTGGTCATACATACATACACAATTTCATTAGGATGTCCATTTACACACATTTTCCTTTTAAAAAAAAACATCATAATTCTTACAAAAAGATGTTTGCCTCCTGATGGTTTAGATCCCAAACATGGCATTGTCCCTACAAATGCTGGGCAGATCTGTCCACAGGATTATATATATTTCTAAGTGATTTTAGTAACAATACCATCCATGTTCAGGGGCTTCACAATTAACTTGAAAAATTTTTAGTTTTGGACCTTTGGGCTGTGGTGCATTTTTGCCACAGGGAAAAATAAGACTAAATTATCCTTCATTTTGCAAAGATAAATGAATCTCAAAATGTTTGTGATCCATCATCAAAAAATAGCTATGCACAAGGAAGTATTTGCCCTTAGTGTAGTTACACTGTTTTGTACCTACATTGGATCTAAAACCTTTTGCCAGTGTGACGGTCCCCAATCTTGTGGGATAATCTTTGTAAATGCGTAATATGTCAGGTCTATATAAATACTGTGTAATAATATTAATAATATCGCTGGCACGATTCACAGCTGTTTGCTATGCATGTACTATTCTTCCTGTAAAAAATGGAAGTCAAAAGAAGGACAACTGTACCTTTGTGAATGGTTTCAGAAGCATCTCAAACATATGTCAAAATCAAGCTCGCTGACACAGCCCAAAACCCATCAACACAGGTTGTTAGGGAAAATAGAACACATTACGTAGTTTTAGTATCCAAAAATCAACCCCAACAGCCATGATTATTACCTCATATCAAAATATTAGGAAAGTACTAACAAATCTATATATATATACTATATATATATACTATATATATATATACTAACATCACATATACAGAGTTCTTTTTCATTGATGTTGTTGCAATATTATGAGTTTCTTAAAACTGAAATAAGGTAAAAAATAATTGGAAATTGAGCGTTATTTAAAAAAAAATGGGGAAAAAAATAGATCAGTGCATATTTAGATATTGCAAATTGTGTTATTATTATCCAGCAGTAATCTCATTTGTAATTCTATACAATCCGAAATGAAACACATGCAAATAATAGGGAATTAAAAATACTAGTTCATAGGTGAGACCAGTTAACAATAAGTGCATATTGTAATGAACTAGGAAAAAGCTAATTCTGCACCTATTTCCTGTCACATTGAGATGTAGATTGGTTTAGGCTGTGGAGATTAAAGTGATAATGGGAAAAGGAGGGTCTCTTTCATATATTAACATATCTGTAAAGGGGAAAGATATTAAATGATGTAATTACAGGCACAATGCATAGACTTGTACATGTACTGATTGAATGCCCTTTGCATTTCCTCACTCCTTAACATGGTGTATATTTGTGTGTGTATGTATTTATGTATATGTGCAGATACATGTCTTCCCTCATTTTTTTGGATATGAGTCATTTTCATTTTTATTGTTTTTTTTTTTTTGTAGTATGAATGAAGAGGATGCAAACATTTTATACAGGTTTAGAGATTTAATATAAAATGATTAATCACCTGGTCTTTTAAACAGACTTGAACACAAATATAGGATTTTCCTTATTTGTGCACTTGGTCCTTTCAATTATTTTGGTTTTGTGACAAGAAGAAAAGAGACATACAAAGGGGTATTTTCATTACTGATTTGACCAGCAGTTTGCCCAACATTTGCTAATTTTTGGACCAAGATCACAAGATTTGCTTTTTATACCAGTGATGTTTTAAATTCATTAAACACAAATCTCTCAAATCTGTATTTTATTAAAAAAAAAACTAAATTTACTGTACTATCAATTATTACTCCATAAATGTATATTCACAGGCCAATTCCAGCAACAATTGCCCAACAGGTTAACATTACCCCTCCTGAGCACTGGGTATGTTGAAAAGCCAGGTTCAGAGAACCAATGTTTTGAAAGATTGATTCTCAGTTTTTGAAGATATTCCTTTCAAACACCTCATAGACATGTGGGCTGCAGAGGTGGCTGCACTTTTTCGGAACCCTTTCTATAATAGTGTGTGTAAAAAGCATACCATGAATGAATAGTTTCAGCACCATGGATAGCAAGTGTCAGTAGATAAACAGACTGTCAAAAAGGACCCAAAAGTGAATAAAACCTGCTACTGTATTTTTTTTACTGTAGCAAGATTGGATTAACTAAAAGATACCCAGTAATTTTTTTTTAATACTTAAGGTAAAGTATGAGTGAATTGGTTGATTCTTGCATATTTTTTCACACTTCAGTTCCACTTTTATATTCACCATTCACCTAGCCCTGCAGCCTAACACTAAGGACCATTTCAGACCCTCGCTGAGCCTCAGTGTGCTGCCATGGGCTAAACTGCTGTCCTAAATTCTCCCAGGTCAAGTTCCCAAAAGTGAAACAGCCATGTAGTTGTTGCCTGAAGACCTGTGTCATGGCCACAGCGGTGTGCAAATGTGTTTTCTCATGTTGCATTTTGTCACTTCAGGCTGCACACTATGGGCCTCCAAGGCTGGAGAGAATACACTTTCATCAGTGAAGCTGGGTGATGCAGAAAACCTCAAATGGATTTCATCAATTTCAGTCGTTTTGAATCCTGAACCAGATCTATTCCAGGTTTGCTGGATGACCTTCACTGATGAAAGTGTATCCTCTCCAGCTTTGGAGAGCTTTAACAAATCAGGGCCTGTGGGTCAATGTGGACAAACTGAAGGAAGGAAGGAAGGATACTGGAAAAATGTTGTGTGGATGGATGAAGCCAAAATAGAACTTTTTGGATTATTTGAGAAGTGTTACATTTGGAGGAAAACAAACACTTTGTTCCAGCATAGGAATCATATCCCATCTGAGAAACATGGTGGTGGGAGTGGTCTGGTTTGGGTCTGTTTTGCTGCATCTGGGTCATGAGTCATGCAGCAAGACAATGGGCCTGATTTATTAAAGCTCTCCAAGGCTGGAGAGAATACACTTTCACCAGTAAAGCTAGGTGATCCAACAAACCTGGAATGGATTTCTTTAATGTCATTTGCTATTTGCTAGCAAATGCTTTGAATCCTGGACCAGATCCATCCCAGGTTTGTTGGATTACCCAGCTTCACTGGTGAAAGTGTATTCTCTCCAGCCTTGGAGAGCTTTATTAAATCAGGGCCAGTGATTCTAAACACACAAGTGATTCTACCAAAGAAAGACTAAATAAAAACAAAGTGAATGTTCTGCAATGGCCAAGTCAAAGTCCCGACTTCAATCCAATTGGAATGTTGTGGAAAAACAGAGTGAGCAGTTCGTGTGAGGAAACCCACTAACATTCAAGAGCTGAAGCCGTACTACATAAAGAAATGAGCTAAAAAATGTTGATCTGCAGGACTGATCAACAGTTACCAAAAAAGTTTAAGTTAGTTGCAGTTATTGCTATACAAATGGGTCACACAAAATACTGAAAGCACAATTCACTTCACACACAGATATGTTATCGGATAATTTTTTCAGAAATTACATGACCAAATATAATTATTTTTGTTTCATTTGTATAACCAGGTTTTCTTCATCTACTTTTATGAATTGTTTGAAAAATCAGATAATGTCTCTGGTCAAATTCGTATAAAAACAGAAAATGATAATAGTTCACAAACTTTCAAGCTCCACTGTATGTGTTTAGTATTCCCAAATCAATAAATGTTTATAGCCATACATACAACAGTGACATTGGTACAACTACAATTGTACAGCACTGGGGGTTCAAGTTTCTTTATTTAAAACACTTAATTTGTGTATTTATTTCTTTAGTCTAAAAAACAATAATAAATAAAATGAGTTTATTCAGGTTTGGCTGGAAATTGTTCCCTGTGTGTTTGCGTGTGAATGTTTGCTCTGTTGCAGCTCTAATGAATGGTTAAAGTACTTTGTAAAGTGCTACAAAATGTGATAGTGGTAAATAAGCTGATAAAAATAAAAAAGACAAATACTTTGTTGGTCGCTAGACAATAGATAGGTTCAGTACCCTTGTATTTTTGCTTAAGTAGATTACATACAGAATCATTAGAATATAAAACATACCCAGCTAAGACAAGCGTTGAAATTGCACATTGCTAAGCGTTATTTTGTCTTTTTTAACAGTCATTAGAAAAAAACATGGCTTCTGCTTAAAACTTGATGCATGCTTTATTAGAAAAATAATATTAGAAACATAAATCTCATCCTACTTTTTAGACAAGAGAAACCATATATGCTTTATATACTGTCTAAGACAGCTAAACTTCCTATGTCTATATAAAATATGATTTTTACAAATCCCCTGAAGAGGATGGAGTCATAATGAAGATGAGGGAAAATTAACACACTGTGAAAAAAAGAACAGAAATTAATTCATGGCCAATTTAAAGCGGGTCTCATATTAAAATGTATAAAAAGGCTTATATCATATTCTGAAAAACTGTTGTTTTGTAAGAGGACTTAATGACTACAAATACAATATTTCCCCATGCTGTCCCCTTTTCTTCAAGTGATTATACTGATTTATAAATGAAATATAATTTTTTTTCTTAATAGTATATTAATATCACAAGCAACAGTTCCATCACATTTCAGCATTTCAGAGCATTCTGCATCCAGAACACGGATTGTTAGACTGTTCTTCGCAGAATAAAAGAACTGCAAACAGTATACAAATGACCGATATCTGGGCATTGTATACAGTTGTGTTGGACCTATTTTTTGTGGGCAGCAGAGGTACCTACACAATACAAAGCAGCTAGCAAAAGGAGAAAGCACCAGATCTGGGTCACACCATGTAAGGCTTAGTTGATATCAAGAAATAAATAACATACCACTTCTGGAGATAAAAAAAAATTACTACAGTCAAAAACCAAACAGAAGTAATTAGCAGTTCAGCCTAATATATAAAGCCTGTTTTAATCTTGGTATAGTCCTGTACCCTTATATGTTAGGATCTGTGACTGAACTTGGCCTTTGAACTGTAGCCAACAGTCTTGGAGGGGACAATAAAGGAGCTTTTTGCTAAACCAGTCTTTTCATTATAAAAGGAGGGGGACACATAGTTTCAATAAATTGGAAGTTGCTGTAAGAAAGTGCACTTTAGTTTGATTAGCAAGCTCTTTGGGCAATCAACCTTTCGTCTGCCTTGATACCTTTTGTATTAAGAAATATAAGAGTATATACTTTTTTCTTAATACTATACCGTATTTATATAGTGCCATCATATTACCCAGTGCTGTACAAAGTCCATAGTCGTGTCACTAACTGTCCCTCAAAGGAGCTCACAATCTAATGTCCCTACCATAGTCATATGTCATTCATTTAGTCTAATTTTTAGGGAGAAGCCAATTAACCTCACTGCATGTTTTTGGGATGTGGGAGGAAACCCATGCAGACACAGGGAGAACCTGCAAGCTCCATGTAGGTAATGTCCTGGCTGTGAATTGAACCTGGGACCTAGCACTGCAAAGGTCGGAGTGCTAACCCCTGAGCCTCCGTGCTGTCCGTTTTTGTTGCTGAATAACAGTTTTAGGGTAGTTGGGTTTTTATTTCTTTTGCATTTCTTTTAGATTGACAGTGTCTTTATTTGGTTTTACTGAAAAGAAAGAATTGATTTTTTCATGACCATCCTATATTTTTGTTTGTTTGCTGCTGTACTATTTGAAAAGAAAACAAAAAAAAGTAAAAAAAGGGTGCACACAAACCACCTAGATTAAATCATTCACGTTAACTTGACTCCCCTTCATCACAGATAAAATAAAAGTTAGGCATACATCCAATAGGCCTATTATCGCTGATTAAATCTGTCCTGCTCCTGGGCCATTTTTCACTGCTGTATTACCTGTAGTATCCTAAAACCCCTTTCTGGATTTTAACCATATCCTGTTCATGACTCCACATCCTGTCTGCTGCCTGTCTTGACCTTGGCCTCACCACGACTTTTGCTTGCTGTGACCTCAGTCTGCCTTGTATCTGCCAAATTCATTATTCCTACGCGGATTCCTACACTTGATTTTGGTTATCTCGGATGGGGAGAGCCTGGGAGCCACGACCTGGTGGCATCTTCCAATAAAGTTGTTCGGTGGCCCCCAAAATTGCTGGCCCATCACCCCTTGCAAATGGCTCTGGTGCAGACCAGTTGTTGCTTAGACTCCTAGTTTTTGTAGTAAAACACCTACCAGCACTCTTAATCTTTTGTACATTTTGGCCAATTATTCCTAAATAACAGTAAAAATTGCTGATGAGCAATTTTATATTGCCGCATCATCGGCTATTCTCCAATTCCTAATGAGAGCTTAGTAGAAATTGAGCAGAGACAAGAGAATTTAGCATCAGCAAAAACAGAGACAGGTATTACCACTGGCTAAGCTCTTTTCTATTTGAAAAAGGTGGTTCTCTTATTGATAAAAAAACACAAATGACCTGAAAAAAAACCTAAAAAAAAAAAAATTATTCATATGGGGGTACTGCTGATGTATGTATATTAAGCTAATCGCAAAAGAAAAAAATATTCATACAGTTCTACCAGTTTATGTTGTCAATGAAACTGCCCATGAAACTTATACTGTATACTGTATACTGCCCACCCCAGTACTTTTTATTTTATTGGTACATGCCCCAATAAACACAAGATTTACTTTACCTAATTGGAATTCACCTCTGAGATCAGGTTAACTGTATATTAAAGAAGAGCCATCGAACCCAGGCAGATTCACCCATCACTGCTCTATAAGGAGAAATATAGGTTTTTTTGTACATTCACAGTAACATATTTTTATCATGTAATTGTTTAACCGTACTTAAACTTCTCTCCTCTTCTGCCATTTTCAGCTGTCTTTAGATATGTCTCAAGTGAGCAACATCCTTACATGATACAAATTAGGTCTCAGTGGAAAAGTGTTATTTATCTAACATCTAAAATCACTGAAACAGAATAGAGTTTAACTGCAAATAGACATTCCACCATTTTATTTGTAGTATATAACATTTCAGAAATACAGACTAAGTCATGAGAGTATTTAAAGCAAATGCCTAGTATCCTCAGTTTTGTTTTTTAATACCTTTAAAAGTTATAAACTCAATACAAAGGAAAGTTAGTAAAATCGATCATAAAAAAACAACAAAACACAAAAAAACATGTTTCAATATTTGTAGGCATATCATTTTGCCTTTTAAATATGCAGGTAATGCTCTCTACTTCGCAGAATGTTAAAGTGGAAGTAAACTGGAAAAAAAAACTCACTCACCTTTACCTCTGTAGATATGTCGCCCCCTCCAGAAGTTTTCTGGATTGGGTCCTGTATCGTCCTATTATCCTTCTTCGTCTCAGTGCAGAGGAAGTGCCAGGCAGCACCATCTTCTTTCGTTTTCTTTCCCCCCTCTTGTACATCACCTGCACTGGGCAGGCACTAGATTGGGTGTCATAGATAAGATAAAAAAAAGGATGCCGATCTCAAACATGTTCAGTGAGTTCGCCACTCCATTTTCTCATCCATATTACGTCATCCAATCTCACAGCACCGTTCATTGGATGACGTATAAAGAGGGCCTACACAGAAGATGCAGGAGCACCTAGAAGCCTCCTGGGATTCATGATGTAGGTACCTCAAGAGGTTTTGCGCTCTCATTCAGTCTGGATCACCGCCGTGATTAAGACAGAAAGGTGAGGGGCTTAAACCTTTTTTTGCAAAAAAAAAGGAAACGGTTTAAAACTCCCTCCCAAAAAAAGAAGTTCATTTTTACCTCGTATAAAAGTGTTGT
The DNA here is from genome assembly GCF_032062135.1 of Pyxicephalus adspersus. Taxonomy (NCBI): domain Eukaryota; kingdom Metazoa; phylum Chordata; class Amphibia; order Anura; family Pyxicephalidae; genus Pyxicephalus; species Pyxicephalus adspersus. Next base: position 71,992,121 of record NC_092863.1, read on the forward strand.
CAACCCTTTTATCAAGGTGCAAATTTTAGTTTAGGTCTGCTTTAAGAAGTTCTGATTAAGTGCTATTTGCCCTACCTTCATGTTAAATATCTGTTTAATTCTTCCTGAATTCTTCCCTTTCATTTTCTTCTCTGCAGTCAAGTATTACAGCCTGCTCATCACTTCACCTCTAGCCTGTGATTGGACAGAGCCAACTACGGTGTTTAGGAAAGTAGACTATTAGCACTGAATAAATGATTGGCTCATAGTGATACTTTTCTGTGTGCCACTCTCAGTTCTTCTGTTTTACAGTAGGTAGATATCAATACAAATTTAGGTACTTTATGTAGTATTATTACTATTACTATTACTATAGTACTATTTATTGTAGTATTACATTACTGTATGTAGAAATACATTCAAAGCACAGAATGGCCCTCACATAATGCTGCACCAATGTGTGCATTAGTAAACCAAGCACAGTTCAGCTTGATGATAAAGCTCAGTTCATATGCCATTGACAACTTTCAAAAAGTGGGTTAAATCAGAACCATTCCCCTTGGCGGGTGGAGGATGTCAAGTTTCTGACATACTTAGCAAGTTTGCACAAGTACAGGACCTGTCATCGCTGCAAAGCCGCCATCTTTGCCACCTACTCCACTGCAGACTTCTGAGAAGAAGCCCATTACATGGTTTTAGGTGGAAGTGGCAGTGCTGCATACAGAGCCGAACTTCACATTACACAGTGCGTGAGCCATACAGTGTAGAACTAAAACAAAAACACCAGAAGCCAGGGATTTATTTTTTTTGTCAATTAGTACTTTTAGTTTAAGTTTAGTTTTTTTCAGTTTATGTCCCCTTTAAGTTATGCTAAACTTACAAAGAAGGAGCATTCTGAACGTACTGCAATATTTAGGAAATAAAATGAACAAAAAGTCCCACTTTACTTATTTTTAATGAATAATAAATTGGATTACCTTATGTTATTTTATCTGTTTGGAGTTCAGCTTTAACTAGTGGATGCTAAAATCTATTTAACTAAGTAACTACTGGACTGTAAGACTTTGCTTTAGCTGGAAGATAATCAAACTAAGAATATTAAGACTTCTATTACAAATATGTTGAGGATGTAATAAAAAAAACAAAGTATTTGCTAAAAAATACAAATAATTTGTTGTAATATTGCAGTAAAACTAGGTTAATAAAACATATATTGCTGAATTATGTGTCAGTGCTCCAATCTCAGTAGCTTGGCTTGTCACTAGTTTCTTTTCTCATTAGAGACCTCATAAGCAGCTCCTGCATATCCGTCACAGTATACCTTGACAGGTTTAACCTTCCCAAGTGGCTAAATACAACATCTTCAATGTAGCCTATTGACCAAAGCAATAAGCCATTCTTTATAGTGTATTAAAGTCATTTTCCACATGCTACCTCAGCATGACCCATTGTTCATACAAGCTCCTGCTGACCATGGAAAACCAGTATCCCATATTAAATTGCTACACTTTAGGCCGTTACACCGGTTAAACAATGAGTCCCCAACTGAATTGTTTTCTTCTTTCATAGTCTAAAAAGCACAGCGATTATCACAAGTGCTCAAGATGCAATTTTAAACTGTCAGGAAGAAAAGAACCCTACACATAATGTTCTGACTCAAAATACTGCGTATTCTGGCTGTAGAATCTTTATTTGTGTTATCAAGCTCTGTTCCTTGATTCCCGAATGAATAAAGGTGCCATTAGCAAGACTATGAGAAGTTACTTTGAAAGCTTTGGATCCGGTTCTATAAAACTGTACCTTATCCTTGCTAAAATCAATTTTATTCACATGCTTTTTGACAAATGAGTTCAATCTAAATGTTGTGCCCTTCCTTTGACCCTCAGCACTACAAACAATAGGTTAGACTCGGCCAGTGGAGACAATGTTCAACACTAATGAATCCAAAATGGCTGAGGCCCCAAAAAATTGCTTGATAATGACAAATCCTTTCAGGTGATCTTTGTAATTGAAGAAGTACTGCATACAGGTTTTCTAAGGATGGAGTAAAAAGAGATTTGTTCTCTCATTACGGCTAATAGAGTCTACGAGTTCTGTGTGAGTATGTTCTTAATTTAATCATCCTTTAATAACTTTGCACACTTCATTTTCTCTGTAAAATGACATGAAATGGACACACACATGTTAAGTTCAGCATTAAAAACAGATGGATCTTCTAATGACCAATTACACGTTGTGTATACTGATGAATTCCCTTTTATTGCACCATTTTAATATCAAATGTATGATTAAGAAATGTAATTGCATCTCCAAATCAAGCACAAAGTCCTATAATTTAGTGCATTAAGGTATTGCCTTATTGTTATTTAATTTGCAAATAATTTGTGAAAAGCTTGTTTAAAAAAAACAACAAAAAAAAACAAGAATCAGCTTCTGTTATATTTTTGTCTACAATTCTTTTGACCATATATTTATTTCTAGGCTGATAGGCATTTCTGTAGCCATATACGGGAAGCATTCAAATGTGGATTACTTATGTGCAATAGTACAGCATTGCTTAATTGTGGTACTGTAAAGTTTAACCAATAGTTTAAAATGTTTGTATCACACAAGGAAGTTTTTCAGTCTTACAATGTAAGCCATATTTCAGATGCATATGGATGTAAGCAGTAGGTTCAAACATTTGGTTGAATTATAGCACTGTAATGTTTAACCAGTGGGTTCAAAAGTTTCTATCACACGAGGAAGTCTTTCAGTCTTACAATGTAAGCCATATTCAAAAGCACAATGATATAGACATGAGTGAAATGATTCCATCTTGTACTGGTACCATTGTGCATAAACAATACAGTAAGGCAGAATTTAGAATGTATATGCCTTTTTGGACATTTTTGTTCTAAGTACAAAATAATTACTTAAACATTCGGTAAGCAATCTTTTTATTCTTTTGCCTTCCCATATATAGTGGCCTTTTTTCTATAGGCAATCTTCCAGTCGAAAGCACCTGCTATAAATGGTTTCAATGTTTAAATAGAGTAAAAAAGCCAAAGACTTACTGAGGGCTTACATGCAAACATTTTCCTGATAAAACCCAACTGAGTGGTGCTGCTAAGCTTATGGGTATGTCTTCAAAGAACTTTGGGCTAACCACAAAAATATGTTATGCAGCAAAACTAGTTAATGAACATTGTGGTTTTCATTTGTGACAATACTGTACAGAGGCAAAAACATACCTTTAAAAGGACTTATGAATCCTGCTTTCATAACATTCTTTTCTCATGTGGCAACCCTTTTCCCAAATCTGCATGTTGCCACTGCCTGACTTGAGGTCATAATTAACTTTTTCTCCATTACATCCCTATCCTTCTTTTAGACAAGACTGCTTATTTATGTGCAAAAAACAATAGATTAGAAGTTGTTTAATAGATGCCAGGGAAACATTTTTTTTCATAGGCAGCGACGGACAGAGGGGTGAAGTGATCTGTAATGTAGATTGTGAAATTACTTTGTGGGCTTCCAGATAACAGTGGAAATGCTAGATAACATACCTTAACACATCCTAGTTTCAGGGGAAAAGAAAAACACACACAGGAACTTGGAAAATGATTTCAATGAAAAGTAAAAGCTCTGCTCTACTCTGCTGAATTCCATTCATTGTGTGGGAAGCTATTAGTATGGTATTACAAATGCAAATAGCTAGACTCACTTTTTAAATGCATGTATGCTGTTTTATGTATCAAAATGATTTGTAGATCTGTGTGGCTGCTCTTCTTACCAGGTCCTCTTGCCAAACTGTAACCAGATCAATGACCTCACATTCGTTCCCTACAGTTAAACAAAATTTTTTGGTCACTGACCTGTCCCCAGCTTGCTGACTAGTCAGTGAGAAGGAATCAGCACACTGTATACTCTGTTATACTGAATATAATGATATTATGATGATAGTACTTTCTATTTATTCAACCAGATCAATAGTAAATAGATTTGAAATAATGTGGCCACAATTTATGACTATTCTTTGCTTATATAGATAGAGCAGAACTTAAAAAATGTTTGGGGGAAAAAGGTTAAAAAGTATACTTACTGTATTTACACGAGTATAAGTCGATCCGAGTATAAGCCAAAGTACCTATTTTTACCTCAGAAAAATTGATTGACTCGAGTATAAGCTGAGGGTGGGAAATGCTGCAGCTACTGGCAAGTTTCAATATTCAAAAAAAAATTGCATAATACGGCCATTACAGCCATATTACGATAAACAAATACCATAGTGAGAATTTAGTGGTTAGGTAGGTATACTACTTACCATACCTAACCAATGAATTCTCCTTAACCTGGAAGTATGATTCTGTCTAGAAAATGTGGCTGAAAGCAGTACAAAGCCATACTGCATTTAGCCACTGTAGCCCCCCTGTGTCCTGCTGGATGCGGCTGCCGGATCGGGTGCTTTTCTGGAGGGACCCATGCACCTGACTCGAGTATAAGCCGAGGGTAACTTTTCCGGCACATTCTGGGTGCTAAAAAAGTCGGCTTATACTCGGGTATATACGGTACACAGTTTATGTCTTGGGCATCTAGGCATCACAAATATTTCTATGAAGACGTATATATATATATATATATATATATATATATAGTAGCCAGAAGAAAGCATTAGTTAAAAGAATAAAAAATCTGCACATTTGGTCACATAAAACATGTTAACTAAATAGCTAAGACAAGATCATGATTTGTAAAAGTAATTCCAATTATAACTATTTAAATATGACAAGATTTAAAAACTTGAATTGAGGTGGAATAAAACAAAAAGTAAATATTTTTAGAAATTATTTATGCAAGGGAAGATCATTACCAGGGTAGAGAATGCAACATGTTGCAGTTTATAAAACAGAAATCGACATACCCGGGGGGAGGGTGGAATTGTTTGGTGTATATACCTGCACAATGACAAAGCTCTGCGCAATGGGGGAATAAGCTACTTATCTGGCTATTACAGGGACATTTGGATGCCACCTGCCTACAGTAAGGCCTCCATGCCCCCAGAAACATACCAGATCTGTTCAGTTCACAGTCATATGAGCCTTTTGATCAACTCATTTTATTACTTTCACGTCTCCACAAGGCCAAGTGGTGGACCCACTATGTCAGTAGTAGCTTGGTCTTCTCCAGAGCCTCTAGAAGTGAGTTTGTTGTGCGGGAAGCTACTGCCAGGTTGCGGCCCCCGTGCCCGCCAAGGCAGGTGACTGCTAACAAGCAGGAACCAAAACGTAGTGCCAGAGGGAAATCCAACAGAGCAGTCAAACGAGCCAAAAGGTCAGGACAGAACGCAGGAACTGGAGCTGTTGAAACCTGGGAGTAGAACCACAAGGAACTCCTATGTACAGGCAACTTCCTGTTGCCAGGTCACTTCCTTAAAAAGGGGATGTCAGGTGATAGGAGTAGATCATGTGAGCCGCAGTCACCAATCCCACCAGCAGAGGGAGTGCTGGTGATGAGATAGTCTCAGGTGTTATTCAGATGCCTGCCAGCAGAGGGAGTGCGTCTGCAGAATACCCTGGTTCTCTGAGGTAAGGGAGCAGCTGACAGAGAATCACCTGACTTGGAACAGGAAGTGCTGATGGTGCTGGCAGCAGGGACTGCAAGGAGGGTGAGCCAGAAGGAGTTACAATTAGTGACAATTACTTTACTTGCAGCCTCCTGGACTGGCTCTGAACCCACTTATACCTGCTAAGAGAAATGTTCGTCTTTCTGCAACACATTCAGGCTGGACAGTACATTTGCAAACCCCAAAAGACCACTTCTTCAAGCAATGGCAATTCCAAATTCGGCCTACTAAATGGATTGGAACACTTTCCTGATGGACTCTCCAGTTGAGTACCTAGAAGTCTGGGAGCCCTAAACTATACTTGGATATTTTTCTAACAATATAGTACCTTTCTAATAAAGGGTTGATTCCTCTGCTCTACACTACTTAGTCATAGGTTTTGGGAGGGCACACATACACATAGGAAAAAGCAAAACCCTTAGTTACTTCTTCTCCTAGTTATTCTTTCATTGTAACCGACATTTTGCTGCACAGCATCATAGTACGTGATTACTACTTCATTGACAGTTTTCATACCCTACAGTTACTGGTTTGCAAAAAACACACTTAAAATAAGACCCTTTCCTATATGGAATCATGCTGCTTTTTGCATGGAACACTATTTGCATGGAATCTTTAGATTGGCTTCATCCCTAGTGGCAGAAAATTGTACTGGGGGTCTGTACTTAAGTCTGCCTGGCCAGGGGTCTGTATTAAGGTCTGTTCTGAGGGTCTGTACAGGGGTTCATTACTCAGGTTTACTGGGGGTCTGAAATGAAGTCTTTACCAGGGGTCTGCATGGAAGTCTGGATAAGAACTTGGGTGTGGGAGCCATGGTCCTATATTCTATGTGCTAGTTAGCCAGCTAATAAAATAGCCATAATTATTTCTGTATATGCCACCTGCTCAAGGAAAGTTCACAAATAGGAGTATTGTTCTAGGATCAACTCTCTGGGACGAAAAATTTTGTTTATAATATAGCATTTTTTAACTTCACGTTGTATTTTTAGGCCAGGAAGTGAAGGAAAATATCCGTAGGCAGTTGCAGATAGGATATAATACCTGATGGGTTTTTTTTTTTTAACTCTTTCCTCTTTATACAAAATTATACAATATTGGCTGGACACACACTATAAAAAATCAAACAACAAAACTTTTTGTCTGGCTTCTGGAATACCATATTTTATTGTTAAACCAGATGTACAGTTTGCAAAAATGTATATTCTGTATATGCTTTTTAAGACCAACAAATGCACTCTATGGCCATGTACATCACTTAACGCTAAACCTAGCTCAGAACATTACACACTGCAGTCAGTATGAAGAACTCATATTTCTGTGAAATTTTGATGCACAAAAAAAACAGCTTGTTGTTTTCAACTGTCTTTTGTCTCCCTTTCTCATGAATAATAAGATGCACCAGAAAAATATTTCCCCGCTTGATACTGTTAGGAAAACATTACTTTTGTTTCAAAACAGACAATTGATACTAGCCCATTCATATATGTGTTATAAATCTAACACACCAGTAATTTATCTGTTTCACTAGATAGTGATAGCTCAATGTGTTTTAAAGAAAAGGCAATCTTTCTCTTCCCAGAGATGGGGAGATCTTTTAGAAAGAGGATGTAAAGATGAAAAACAAACATCTGCAGCTTCAGTTCAGCCAGGATGGTTGTGTTGGCACTGCTTGTACTGGTCACAGATCATCCTTATCACTGGTTCTTAAACTGTCACAATAAGCTTAATGCTCAAATCTAACAAACCATGAGAAACAGTTATGTGTCTTTTTTTTTAGTCCAATTAATCCAGTTTCAGTTCAGCCCAATGAGATTTGAAAATATCAGTCACCGCAGCTAAAACAAAGTTTCTTATCCTTGAGCTAACCCTTTATTATAAATGTTGCAATGAATCTAATAGTTTACCCCATGCTGTTCCAAATGATGCACATACCAAACATCTTGCAATATGTCCAAATATCAAACCCCATTATCAGTGACCACAATGGAGGAAATGTCTTGAAAAAGTAGTGAAGGTTTGGTATTATTCATAATAGTACTCAACACATCAAAATTTTGCCAAAGGGGGTTTAATTCATTAAATGATATGCCTGTGACAAGCAAATTACAGGGCACCAGGTGAATACTTTTGCACATCTGCAAAAACCGCTAATAAGAGCAAGCAGAATGAGGAGGAGGAGGACACAATTCTAGTCAGTTGACATAATGCTGAGCATGCATGGCAAATGAGCCACTATGTTTCCATTATTTTTTTTTTTTTTACCTAGCACCAAATCCTTCCTTCTTTGTCATCATTTCAGCAGATGATAGAAAGTAACAGGTCAACATTTTACTATTGTTTTGTATTTAATAGCTATTTATATTTTTTCTTTTGATAACAGCCCACTAAATTTAATAGAGTATTTTTTGCCGAAGACCACATTTTTACAGCTCACACAGTAAAGAACCCTTTCCCTCTGTAGAAGTTAGGGGTAAATAAATCTTTTACTTTAAATTTTTTTTCCTACTCTTTTTGCCCCAATTCTCACCTCTGATCTAATCTAGTCTATACTGTAAGCTGCATATATACTTGGTGTTGGTACCTCCAGCCAATCAGTCCCTTTGCTTCTCCTTGCTTGCACGTTCCCCAAAAAATGCATATATTTTTATACATCTCTCTTAGCTTATATGCAGTTTGGATGTAGGGGCAGAATAATGTCAATGAGAATGAGCTTGTTATTACTGACCAATGCATTTCTTTGACACTATGGTGTTTTATATTGGGTAACAGTTCAAAAAGTGTATCTGTTCACTGGCAACAACTAAAAAGAGCAGTGAAAACTCATCTATGTGCACAGGTCGCTCTGTCGCTGGCCAGCTGAGAAAGATGCTGATTCCTTGCTGAATCAAATACTGCTATATGTAAATCACCGGTGAGGAAATAATAATTTGCTCTCACAAGCAGTGGAGAGAGACCTGTGCTAATGGGTAATTATTTCTCTGCCTTGTCATGTATAATGATCTGTTACAGGCGAGATGTTGTCAGCAACAGGGTCGCCAGCATAGCATGGGCCTTAATATGTAACCCCACCGTTCCACATCTTTTCCTTAGTCTCAATTTATTTGTTTTATTGCTTCAGTTTTTGATTTTCTGATCTATTAAATAAATGTTTTTTTTAATTTTGGTGAACCTATGTTCATGGTAAAATACCCTAAAAAAATTGGATAAAAGTATGAAAATAATATTGTTAGATTGATAAAGCAAATACAGATTACCAAGAATGAAAGGAAATATAAAAAATACTCTGGTTTATAATTTTCAGGATACAATTTCTTCACCTTGCTGTTCTGCACCACAAGTAATTGCTGAGTGAAACAAAGAGGTAGGTTGTTTGCAACAATGAATGTGCCCTTGAAACTTTCAGATGTAACATGGTAACATCAAATTGCCAGTTGTTGGACAGAATTTGCTAGGCTGGTCTGTCCTAGACAAATTAGCAGTTATTTCAACCCTTCAGCACTGGTAAATGTTTTATCTTTAAGTACAACAATTGACGAGTTCATTTGGCAATCTCTTTAATTACCTTGCCAGACTCATAGGCATCCACATCTTCTTTCTGAGGGCTTTTATCACAGTAACAAAGAGTCAATAAGTCAATAGTTAATTTTGATATAAATATGAAAAGGTTGTAAATGTTGGGTTGTACTTTTTACACTTTACAAATCTTTTATTATTTTTTTGGTATCAAACAATAGTCTTTCAGCATGTAAGCTTTGAAACTCATTTAAACAATTTTAACAACTCACAAAACAAGTGAACATATTTAGAAAACAGTAGCTGTCAAAATTTTCTAAAATATTTCTTGAAATCCTTAAAATATATTTAGTAAAGCAGTTATTAGGGGGGGGGGGGGGGGCATTTTAAACAAAGTCGGGTTTTTACTTTAACTTTGTGCGTGTAAAGTGCTAGCTTAAGTTAAGGCAGTGAAAGAATCACACTATTTAGTTTTTTCTCTTTCTGCAAAATCAATATCTACAAATAATAAATGAGATCCCAGAGGGCAGTGTTAAGCTCAAATGCACTACAGAGAAAGTCTTGAATTGGTAACTGACTCAATAATGCAGGTGAGCTGCACACAGCCGAGCATCTTTAGCACACTATAATAGAAAATTAATAGTGTTCAAGTCAGGAGTTGAGCTACCCTAAGGATTACATAATATCCTAAGATAGAGCAATTTCCCAGCTTAGATATGTGTAAAATGTCATAGAACAAAATAAGAAATAAAAAAAGCCTCAATAGCCAATGTAATTTGTGTAAGTTACACTGGCAATTTTATTCACATAAAAAACACAAGATACCAGTTTTAGAGTGTAATACTTTCAATAAATTTTATTGTAGTGGAGTATGTTTGCAGGACAAAACACTTCATAGATTGAGTTACTGTTTTGTTTTACCACAATGTTAACTAGCATCATTAAATTAATCAATTCAGAAGAAAAGGGTAAAAAAGCCCTGCAACAGGAATAGAAAGGAGGGTACATTATAACTATGAAATGATTGTTGTATATATATTTTATATATTTTATATATATATGTCACTTCTATTCTAACACAACTGAAGCTACTAACTTCATGCTATTTAATGCTGAATATGGAGAACTGCACACATGTAAATTATGAGCACGCATGCGCGGGGAACCGTGTGTCACTCAAAGGGGAAGAAACTTCCCCCAGAGTGATGTCCTGATGTCAGAAACCACCCACTCTCCAATCGCAGGTCTCAGCCTGCGATGTGAGAGTGGATGGGTGGTGTCTCTACCCACTGGCAGTAGAATTTTTTTTTAAATACTTTGGCAAGAAGGTGAGATGGACCTAAAATCATTTTTTTACGTTAGCTTGCTTTAGGTTTCACTGCATTTACATAGTACATTAGGTTTGGTGCCAGATTAGCCTTGAATG
>NC_092863.1:72003293-72005261 GCF_032062135.1 Pyxicephalus adspersus
GCGCCATTCCTTTGACTGTTCCTTGGTTTCAGGATCATGGATGTGGAGCCAGGTTTCATCCTCAGTCACTAACCTAGCCAAAAAGTCCTGTGCAGCGTTTAAATGGGCCAAAACGGCTTTGGATGCTTCAACTCGTTCCTTCTGATCACTGTTCAAGCATTTTGGCACCCACTTCGCTGAAAAACAACACGCTCCTGTGAGATGTCAAGTATCAGGGCTATCATTTTTGCGTATGTTCGCCTGTCCTCAAAATTCAGCTCATGGACCGCATCGCAGGTCCGCATATGTCCCCACACTCATTTTTCTATTTCATCTGAAAGGCCGCAAAGCCAGGAACTTCTCAGCACCCCCTCATAAACTATAGGGTTGGAAGTAAATGTTTTAAATTACACTTTAAACACTCACACCAAGTAAGTGTTGGTGGTATGCCTAGATGATTACAGGATCAGGCAAATGAAAAATATTTTATTAACCGGTGGAGGCTGTATGGGTTGTATCTCTTGGGGACATTTGTAGTAAAATATGGCTGCAATAGCTTATGGCTCTACTCGTGCCTGGCATTTGTAACATTTCTGACCATTATAGAGAGTTATAAATAACAGATAAAATGTAACATTTATTGAATGTGTTGAATAGAAATTTGTATAGCAATATAGTAAAAAAGGGAACATTGTACAAAACAAAATTGAAAAAAATTGCCAAACAAAAAAAAAATCAAAATTGAATTAAAAGGCAACAGAGACAAATGAAAAAAAAAATAAAATTTTCACTTTAAACATTGGCCAGATTATCATGTCAAAGTCTTTTATAGGTATTAATGTATTTTTTTTTTTGGATTGTCTTTTGTTTGATAAATTGTCAGAAACTTCAAGGACATTTAGGAAATGAGGGTAAAGCTTACCGTATACAACACAGTCCTACTGGACCCCCCTTAGATTTACCAAAGTTTTGCATTATCAGGACCTCCCAATTCAATTTTTATCAGATTAGACATGTTACATTGTACTAAAAAATGTTGATAGATCCAGAAAAGACTGTAGACTCAATTTTCATCTTTCAAGCTAAAGAGGTAGTCCCACCTGTTCATTCTCATGTTACAAAGTTTTATGTTATAAAAGGCCCGCATTAGGTGTGCTGGAAGTGGGCAGAAGTAGAATCAGAGAGCAGTTCAGAATGAACTGCAGCCTGACAAGTGACTGCCTGCTAATCCACTGATAAGAGTGTTTGGTGTATTTCAATATATAGTGTAGTTGTGTATTGCTGAATGATATAGAGTGACAATGCATTATTGTAGAAAGTGCTGGGTACCAGTTTCCCTCAATGGGAAAATATTTTTTTGCCCATTATGCAATACCATCTTGCTTAGAAATGCATTTAACTGCACATACTAGGAACCAGGAATAGTGGCTGAAGACTACATAGGTGTAGACAAATATGATAGTTGGTGCTGTTGCCATCCTACATAAAATGACAGCAGACACCAGACAAGTACATGGTTTGTATGAGGTGTCTGGGGCAAGAGTGGGAATGGGTCAAAACCATCAGGTGATCAAGCAAGAAGTCAAAACAGTGACATGCAGCTTGGTAGTGCTTTACTCTACTGTACCCTGCCATACAGCTTTGTACAAACGAAAGAGCTTAAATGTTAAAATGTTAAATGTTAAGTTCTTTTTTAGTCTGGATACATCCTATATAAATACATTTCAGAAGTACTCAAAACATAGCTTAACTTAAATACTTTTTATTTATTTGATACTTCTAAACCAATTAGAGTATTGCCACTATTAAATGCTGCACATAACTACAACTTTTTCCAAGCTAACCACCATTTCTTTACTTTTTAAATAATACATATTAAATATTTAGTTTTAATAAACTAAATACAAATTAGACATTCTTGGATTCATAATTATTGGTACAACATGGAGATGTTTTATCAATATATACTATGAACAGTATTCATAAAAA
>NC_092863.1:72007837-72018279 GCF_032062135.1 Pyxicephalus adspersus
TCTTGTGTACAGGTTGTGTCTCCTACGACTACCATGTGGTGTGCCTGCCTGATCCTTCAGTTTGTAAAGTGGGACTTTAGAAATTCAATTTTCAAGGTAAAAATCCATCAAGCAAGTGGACTATAAAAAAAAGTTTGCAATACAATGTGGTGGATCCAGCAGAAGCAAAGAGCAGCAAAACCTAAAAAGTACACCAGAGGAATTCTTTGCAGAGGAAGCTGAATGAGCCCATGTAGGCTATAAGTGACCTGGACTGACTCCAGCTTCTTGGTTGGATGAGAGCCCCACAGGTGTGTTCCTTGAGACACGCTTTCATATTTAACACAGCAACAGGAAAACACAAATGAGAGTTAGCATAAAATAAAATAATGTCTCAGAAGGCCTTTATTCTGTCTTATTCACTCATTGATATCTATGCTAACATGATGATGATATTTGAGATTGTATTGAGATCATTTCTAATTAAATTGAAATTTTATCAATACCTTTACTTTAGGCTTTGGTTTTTAATTGCACGGTTTATAGCAATTCATCGTATCAATAGCTTGATGTAAAAATTGTGGCATAAGAAAAAAACCATTTTTCTTTGTAATATCTCACAAATAATAAACAATTTCAATCATTAAATTACATGATTCTCCAATCTTTGTTCATTCCTAGGATCTAAGAGTTTGGTGTTACAGTTGTCAAGATAAAATATTTTCAGATAATGCTTTATATTTTTATTGTGGTTGAGTTGCATTTAGTTATGTCAATGTGAAGTCACTTTATCCACCTTTGGGTTGCATATTGTCTGTCAGAAATCTTTCACAGACCCTAAATTGATAAGAGCCTTACTTGACTTTCATAAAGAGAAAAAAGAAAAATCACAAACCGTTGCCTAAACCCTTTTAAATCCCCTCTACCAGGATGTTGTCACGTGCAGTTTTGTGTACTTACTTAAGATACAGTGATATTGTTAAACCCTTTAAAAAAAAACATGTTACTTACAACATTCTCAAAAGGAAAAATCTAAATGGAGTGAACATTAAAAAAATCATTAAAGTGTAATGTGGAATGAAAAGCTACGATGTTTCCTTTCAAAACAGTCTTGTGCCTGGCAGTATGCCTAGAGAGTCCTTGAAAAACATCCCTTATGGATGCAAAAGCATCACACGTTAAAAAGAGCCTTGTAAATCCACTCAGACTGATCTCTTGCTAGTCCACTCAAGGACGTTTTCTTAGAAAATAGCAGCAACGGGCTGTATAGTTAGCACAAGCTGTAGCTTGCTCATCAAGATAATGACAGATTGCTTTTATGTTTTTGCCTACAGATGGATTTAGACGAATGACCTGTTTGGTGTCTTATTCAGCAATACTATATTTTTAGATGCTTTTGCTTTATCACTGCATACAGATTAGAGTTCTTTGTGAAATAGGATTTGTTAATACACATCCATCACGAAGAAACACAGGGAACTGAGATAAACACTATTAAAAGGCCACCTTTCATTTTTCGATTATTAATGGAAGACAATAATTGAGACCATTGCTGAGTTAAAACAAAACAGGAACCCAGTTGAAAGTATTCCTCCTTGTGTATAAACAGTTCATTTGTCTTTATTCATTAAGATAATGGGTTTAAAAGGCAGTTGAAATGTCAAAGCACTGCTGGATTTAGTATAAACTTAAATTCCATTACCTGGCAGGCATTAATTGCTTATGGAGCGAAGGGATTCCTCCCAAGGGTCTTATATGTTTCCTTTGTCATTTGCTAACTATTCTGTCTAGAAGAACTTCAAGCCCTTAATCCACCAAAGGGATCATAAACCGTGCGATAATTCACTCCAAATAATTAGCATTTACTTAAACGCAAATGGCCCTTTCATTGTAAAGTACTGTACGAAATTGATAATGAAATAATTACAAAGAAAGGTGAAAAATGTCAAGTAGGTATCCTCTTTCTACGCAGTATATGCAGCAATTTTACTTCAGTGCACAATACAGCCAAGATGTACGGTACTTAAAATAAATCTGTTGGGATAAAAATATTGATGGAAACCAATATTAAAGGAAATGTTGTTGGCTTGTCACTCAACTGGCTTTGCACTCTAGTGAGAGTTTATTGTGTTTGGTTAGACAGTTAACAGGCTGGCAGCTGTCTTTACATGATCTCTCTCTGAGTCTTATGACTTCAGCTGGAGAGTCAGGCTCAGACAAAGTAAGCACAGTTATCCTAGACTGAATAAAGCCCCATTGGTATATTACTGCCTAGACAGAAAGGGAATAACCATGTTTTCAATGCGAAATTGGCTGGACACAAGATGGAAAAGACTTATAAAATTATGTGGCATGCCTACTTTATAATGTATCATAAATTACCAATATATGTCACATTTGACCTATTTTTCTCCCTTCCATTGTGATCCTATTCTGATATGTTGATCGGCAAATTCCAAATCAGTCCTTAGCATGTACAGTAAAAAATGCTGATCCCGAAATACAGATAAAGGTAAATTATTATCAGGTTTACTTAAATAAGCTGCCTTAAGTAAAAACAATATTTAGTATTTTTTGGGCAATTTGGATTTTCCCAAAAGGCTTCTGGGAAAATGCTGCTACTGGAAAACACTTATCTGAGCAGCACAGTAAATCACACCCTCTTTATTCTTACTGGTGGTGTTGCATGCAGCAGCAAAGGAGATCAACGAATGGGTTGTCTGCCCTCTGCTCAGTGGCTTGCAGCATCCCCAGCTTCCTTCTAACTGTGTAGTTTCCACCTGAGATATATCTTTTTCAGTATCCCTAGTGTATACATTAAGACTGTGTGCAGCTGAAGGGGGTTTTAGAGTATATGCTGCAACCAGAAAGCAGATTAGTTCCTGTCCTCACCCTGCCCTGCCATTGCCTGCTAAGACTTTAAAGCTTCTCTGCTTCCAGTAACCAGTTGCCTGTCGAAGTGCTTATTGACCTGCTAGCAATGTGGTTAACTGTTGGATTTACTGTTGCTGTCCTGGCCTATTCTCTGTCCCTGTGATTGTTTGCTGTCTGGACTGACCCTTGCCTTGGGCTCCTACTCCTCTTTGTCTATTACCCTTGTATATTCTGTTTGGCGGACTAATTACCTGTGTATGTCCCCTGGCTCTGTTTACTAGACTTACCTCTGCTCGACTCTCTTGTGCTGCATTATTTGTAGAACACCTGGTTACTCAACCTGGACTGTAACACATCTCATTGTGTGCCCTATTCTGCTCTTTTGGGCTACTGGTCTGGACTTTTGTCAGTACTTCCCCAGATTATATCCTTTGCACACAGAAGTCATGGGGCAACCATGAGCTGAGCTGGGACTGCACAACTATCCTTCCAGGGCTGAGTGGGGGTTTGCTATAGGTGAAGAGTGTGGAGGTAAATTGAGGGATTGGCATCTGGTGTGTACTAGAACTGGAACAGGGCATTACATCTGTCTGTTTCCTTCTACTTTTGTCTTGACATCGTTAGCTTGATTGCCAGTGTTACCAGGTTCCAATCTTGTACTTTAGCATCCCTAGTGGAGTTTTTTGTAATATAAATTGTACTTATTATTAACCTTCTTTTTGAACTGACCTGCCACGAGCTTCCAAATCATGCTCTATAATACACACTTTTCTGGTTTTTATACTTGTTGCATTTGATAGGACTTCTGGTTAAGAAATGTTTGGCTGAACCAAAGCTCATTACACCTTTCAGAACTTTCCTTATCCCTAGTTACTAGGTATCCAGGTAAAAGTGAAGAATAAACCTGACAGTGGTGGTAGTGGTGGTGGTAATATTGAACAACACTTAATGCTAGGGCTAATTAGGGTTAATAACACAGGATGGTTGCTTGATGGCCACACCATGTATATTCAGGATTACAATGTGGATAACAAGCGGCTATGGATTAAAACATATATATGACATTTTGTGATAATTAATTATATTTCCTACATATACAAATAAAGTGTATGTATAGCTTATGTTTAATTTTGGATAGAGTAGCAAAGGGTAAACATATGTCAGGATATTTTTTGTTATTCATGGCCCATTGAGGAGATTTCACTCCATCCCCTGTCCCAGAGATTCAACAGGGATTCAGAGAAAATCTCCTAAATTGAGGGCAAGTCCTCTCCAAGACAGTTGTCATCGGAACAGGCATCCCCATTGCTAATTTACCTTAAAATCATGTTCTGGAGACGACTCTAAAATGATGGATTTCCCCTCACTTTCTGACCTGAGTATGATGATCACAGTACAAACTGAGGGATAATGGGAAAGACAGCAATAAAAACTTAGCAGAGGGTCTAATTCTTCCAAATTCTATCAAGGTTTTACCCTAACATATCATTTAAGCAGCCAAATTGCAGCAACAAAACACGAATATGTCTCTATTGTTCCTGTATTGCAAAGTACCAGTGTTGGGTGCTAGAACACACATTAGAGCATTTTTGCCCCTCTGACACGGGTAAAATTGCTCCTTGGACCAGCATTTTGTAACAGTATCCTAACTGTTGCACTTTGTACATGGTGTTGTACATTCTATATTTTACACCACCACCCTCTCTGTATATTTCTGTACATTCAGTACTACACATAAATTTGTTATGTACATTATCTTAACTTGTATAGCAAATTACACTAATATTCAGTGCACCTACAAAATAATATAGTATACTAATGGCCTTGCAGGGCTGTTTACAATCTCAGGCAAGATTTATTCCCACAGAATAGGTTTTCACATGATTCTTCACTGCATTTCCACCATAATAATATATTAAATAATAATAGTAATAATTCTCATATTTTTGGTGTGCAATATTAGCCCTGCAGGATTGCCCTGCATTTAAAGTATACCTTTATTGTAGGACCGTTATCGTTAATTTTGGTCTGAAAATGCTGTCTGTCACCCACTTCCTTCAGTACTTATGAGTTATTGACCTAGAACAAGCATGCACCAAGATTGGTCTTAAAAAGTAATAAAGATATTGCATCAAAAGACACCTATTATTCTCAAAAGGAAATGTCAGCAATAGTAGCATACATTCCCAAATGACATGATCTCTTAAAAATACAGTCTTTGCATTGTGACCCAGAATGCCTATTATTTCAGTAATTTCATATTCTTTAAACCCCTTCCTATTTAAAAGAATCCTGCGCAGCTTGTTCTTTTGCTTTATTTTTTTACCTCTTTATAGCTATGTGTCTTAAAGTTGCACTATTTATTAATACAAAAATATTCCTTGCATATTAAAAGTAATATGCTGTCCCAGACCTTAGATTTAGGCCTACAATGAGCTGACAACCAGAGCCCAGAGCTGCAGCTTTGTTTACATCCCTCTGCGGTGCTTTTTCTCTCCAGATTTCTCACACACGTGCTTCCTTGGAGAATAACAGTCCAGCTCCACAGTCTCTCCAGCACACAGGAGGTTTTCTTTTAAATGTCAGGCTCTTCATTATATTTTAGTTGGTACAGTTCTTCCTGTATTCTTCCTCCCCCTCCTTAATACAATCACCAGTCATCCATTTAGAGGAACATGTGTGTAAAAATCAAAACAATGCCAGAAGTGTTTCATCTTGTTAATAATATCCAGCTCCACAAGGACTTTTTCCTGACATGACCACTTGCCAGTTAGCTTTAAATGTTTTTGTCTTTCTTTTTCATTTACGTTAAATTCAAAATAAATATTGACATTTTTATATTAAATACAATTTCCCTCTAAATTAGTTACCACGTCTCCTAGGAGCACAGGACAAGATATTTGCCTACTGTGAGTAGCAAGGGTCATGTAGTTCAGATTGGAGTTGATTCCAACTCAGATCTGAGCCATTCTGACTTCTGATTAGAAATTGGAACTGGCCCGTAAAGCCTAAATTTTGCTTAAATTTTGATTTCAGATATCGCACATCCGGGCAAAAGTGCCCAATGCATGGGATCATCCCATAGGATGCTGATGCATTGGAATGTCCCTTTCTGTTTTTTACAGAGGAATGTGAGGAATGACATCCATGCAGCCTGGCTGGATTGGATGAGCCATATGGCTAGGCTGGCAGCTGGCAGTTGTTAACAGCTGTTAATGCCACCAGCTGTATTGACTGATCAATAACCTATATCTGTCAATGATATGTTTTTGTTGAGCCAATAAATAACCAGTGAGCTTTAAATCTAGGTAATTTAGACCTTTTAATTTAAAAAAAATGAAATTTAGGGTTTGCCCAGATTTCATGACTAATCCTACCACAATTGACCTGGCAAAGTAACATGAACAAAATTCAAAGACTGCTATCTCAGAGTACAAGGACATCAGGGCATCAGCAAAACTACTGGCAAGTACTCTTCTGTGTCCGTGATATGCAGTCAGTTGCCACCAAAGCTCATTGTTACCTAATGCTAAAAAAAGGAAGATTGAGCAAAATGTAAAAGAAAAATACTGCAACAGGACAGGAGAAACAGAAGGGATTAGGTCATGAGGATAATGCCCTGAGGAATATAGCTATCTAATTGTGTAACTTCTAAATTACATGCTCCTACATCTTACCTGCTGCAAACCACAGATGACGGTATGTAAAGAAGAAGCACAACACAGCTAATGAAAACACATCATATCACTGTTTTCAGTGGATGAAAATGTGAACTACATCTTAAAGTGTACCTAAACCAAGAGGTAAGTACTATTTGAAATGCAATGTCTCTTTTTTCAAAAACCTAACTTCCTGATTCCTGCACAGGAATCCGCTGGGTTATGCACAGGAGTTACATATTACAACCAGCAGGGGGCGCCTTCTTCACGGAAGTCCACCATGGAGCCAGTGGTGAAGATGGCGGCACCTTAGAACGCTGCAAAATCAAGCCCTGGACCAGTCATCACTGCAGGGTGTCAGCACAGGGTAAGTATTTGTTACAATCAGCAAGTATGTTGGGCTTACTTGCTGATTATGGCAGAATGCACCACCCACCAATGAGTTTAGTTCCTCTTAAGTGAAATCAACTGGTAGAAAAAAAGATTTCACAAGTTAGACCTTAGATGTGGAAAACAAAACCTAATTAACACTAATGCAGTGGTGTCAAAAAAGAGCAACACCAGTTTATACAAACATGACACTAGTAAGAAAATCTACCCATAATAAAATAATTAACATACAGCTTTAGCAACTTAATATCATTTAAAATGGTAAAATCCTTACACAACCTTAGTCACCTTTAAATGTCACATATTTATGCTTCACTTCCCTACAGCCTAAAAGGAAAATCGCTGGCCAGGATGGTCAATGGGATGTGTCTCCATCACCTTGACATTGATCTAGGCATCTAAAGAGGATTTGGCCCATTTATGTGTCCAAGGTAACCACAGTAAATAAAAATTAGATTTTTAAAGCTTCTACAAAGCCTAAAAATTTGTTTGTTTGTGAGGGGGGGGGGGTAAATAGTAGAGTGGGGTGAGGGTTAAAAAGTAGTGGGTGGGAGTTCCTGGAAAGCAGCCTAAAGAGTGATGCTGAACCAAACAATTAAAATGACAGAATAAATACATATTTGTGAAATGTTTTACATGGCGGTATGTTTGTGATTTACATACGCCTGTATAGTCGCTTTTTAGTTTTCCAGTAAAGTAATACAGTGTCACTTCCTGCCCCAACCTGCTAATTGGACTGTGAAGCAGAAGTAGCAAAATAGTGAGTTTCATTCTATTCACCCTTTGTTAGATTGACAGCATTAGATTACCGGACACTACAAACTACTTTTTGTCTCTGTCCCTGAGAGCTTCTGTGTCTAACATTTTTTAGCAGTTGTATTTAAAACATGACTAAAATAGTTTTTTAAAATAACTGTATTTAAGTGTTTTGTTTTTTTAATTGAAGTTCAGCGTTCAGGAACTGCTATGCAAAGTCAGTGGAAAATTGCATTTTTGTAATCTACCTTTACTGTATTTAAAATATTTGCATCTATGATCACTAACAAAAACTTACAATAACAGGACTTTAACTCCAGTCCTCGAGGACTATAAATCAGTCAGAATTTTAACACAAACAGTCATTTTCGATCTCTTTGGTTTTTTTTTAATTGTATTTTTGTTAAATTTCACAAAAATACTGATAACAAGAAGAAAAAGAGTATAAACATTCAATACAAAAAAAAAAAGGGTGAGTGGAAAGGGAGCATCTTACAATATAACAAAATAAATTAAATAAATATATACATATACCGTGTTTCCCCGAAAATGAGACCTACCCCGAAAATACCCCGAAGCCCAAAAAAATATAAGACAGTGTCTTATTTTCGGGGAAACACGGTATATCCATCATTGCTCCATCATTGAGACTGTGCTCTCGAGTTCCTGCATTCCTGTCTCTTCAGGTACCAACTCTTGTTGCTCAGTACAGTTTTTCAATGCTTACCCTTAGCTTTAGTCCGACACTGATTACCTTTTGAACTTTCAATCTTGCCTTCATAGCTGATCATCTGCTGGATACTCAAGGGCCTGGCATGTTCACCTGTAAAGATTGGCCATCACTTCATGTAGGGTGGTCTTGTAAAGTCCCAGTGGTGTTCTTAGATTCTGCCCCTTGTCCCTTTTAAAGGTTCACACTCCTTGAGCTATAGGCCCTGATTTTTTAAAGTTCTCCACGACTGGAGAGAATACACTTTCATCAGTGAAGCTGAGTGATCCAACAAACCTGGAATGGATTTCCTAAAAGTCATTTGCTATTCATTTGGAAATGCTTTCAATCCTGGACCAGATCCATTTCAGGTTTGCTGGATCACCCAGCTTCATTGATGAAAGTGTAATCTCTCCAACCTTGGAGAGCTTTAATAAATCAGGGCCATAATGTCAAATACCTGCTCCTGGCCAACATATAACCAACATATTATGCAGTGCTGTACATTAAATTGGGGGTTGCAAATAACTGACAGATACAAACAATAAAACAGGAAGAGAGGTCCCTGCTCAGCAGGGCTGACAATCTAAGAGGAGGGGGAAGTAGCACACAATAGTGGGGGGGATATGGAATGGTGGGTGAGTAGTGAGGATTTAGGATACAGTAGAAGACAGTACGGATTTTCCGATGGGTCCGTGAAAGCTTTCCTCAGCCAATCAGAGCGCACTAGAGGTTTTGAATGGGGAGGCTTGTCCCTATTTGACCTCTAGTGCCAGGGATCGCACACTGAGCTGATCAATGAATGCAGCCAGCGCCGGTAAGCGAGAACGGCCCCATTCGTCACGAGATCGATTCTTAAGAACTTGCTCTCTCATCCCTAGAAGACAGGTAGGCAAAAAAAATTTCTGTATACAAAAGAGGACAAAATGCTATACAAGAAAGTGACAAATCCTCCTATTTCAGTCATATGCAACATACAATTTGTAATGTTACACAGACAAAAAAAGAATAAATTGGATTTTAGAAAGCAACATTATCCTCAAAATGTTTAATAATATCCACTATAATGTTCTTGATACCCATTAAAACTGAATAAGTGGCTTGGATAACCTGCAAATCAAATTTATTATTACAGAAATAGTCTAGTTTAATGTGACTACCAATAGCTTATAATATCCAGAGTTGCAAGTTGCAGTAATGTTATTAGGTTTATGTTTGAATATAAACCAAAACAAATATATAACAAGGTATTTCTACCTGAAAAAACAGGAAAACTTTGTTGACTCGAGTATAAACCTAGGACACAATAAGCAGCCATCACTGCCATCATTTCAAACAGTAATTAACAAATAACATACAATAATAAAATGACCATGAATAATGTGAATATATACATTTATATTATGGTATTTTCAGAAGATTTATTTAAAAGTATAAAAAAAAATAAAATTAGATGGTCTCAGTCTGTTTATTCTATTTTTTCTCCTTTTACAGGTTTTTAAAAATGTTTTGTATTTTTGAGTTGGTTATGATGGGTCACTTTCACCTAAATTATCTTTTGTACATTTTCGTTGGTCACCAGTAAATTGTGCTGTGTCCCCATGTAGAGTGTGCATCAAATTCTAATAATGTCTCAAACCACATAAGTTTGTTACACACTTTGCATGAGGATACAGCACCATCTAATAGCGTAAACTGAGATCCCTTTTCAGATTTTTTTTTGGCAATTTCAGTTTGAAAAAATCTCGGTTTTTATATGGTAAAATGTTTTAAAATGTTTCAATGCTCTGTAATATTGTTTGTGGAAAAGCAATGCGTGTAATGATTAGTAATGAGTTCATTTGTTTTTCTTTACAATTTTGGATTTAAAATTAAAATATAGTCATAGGTTCTCCCTCTGTTCCTTAGATTTGCCATAACTTTATTACTTCAGAGCATACAGAGCTTTGAATAAAGACAGGTAGGATAACTATGTAAGCAACAAGAAGTTGGAATGGTTTATAGTATGATATGACTTGGGATGAGCAAGTTTTTAAAACTCGACCTCACTGCGAATTCAGCCGTTCTCACTTAAC
>NC_092863.1:72018866-72020721 GCF_032062135.1 Pyxicephalus adspersus
GAGTTCATCTGCAGTTCTTTTCCCACGGTCACCGGGCTATACTTATCAACCCGGTGACAGTGGGAACTGAACTGCAGATGAACTCTCAATGGAGAAACTCCATTGAGAGTTCATCTGCAGTTCCACTGCAATCCCCGAGCACTAGAAGTTAATTACCCTCTAGTGCCGAGGATCAAAAACAGGAGGATTCTCAGGGCTGCAAGAATAAATGCAGCCCTGAGAATCCTCCTGTAATGATTTCCTCGGTTCACCGAAATTTTGCGGACCCATGGAAGTTTGAGGAAATTTTCGCGAGAATGCCTGAGGTTTTATCGCTCTTCCCTAGTTATGACATACTGCAAGTTTTGTGTGTAATACTAATCTAATAATTTATTTTAATATTTAATGCAAATCTGCATTATTTGTGTATTTATACGTGCCTAGAATTCATCTTTAGATGTTACCATATGCCGTGCTACCTGCATTCTGATTGAAAGCTATACCTTGCACCTGAACAGAAAATCATGAAAATAATTTACCTATACTTATTGCAGTCTCTGCCATATTTATTTTCCTTGCAAAGAAATGTTTAAAAAAAATCAGAGCATGACTTGTTCCAATATTTAAAAAATACTGCTCTTTACTCAAATTAAAAACACAAATATTGTACATGACAATTAATAGGTAATGTAAATATTATTTACCGTTTGTAATAATTTGGCATTGTCATATATTAAGTTTTAGTATTAAACCACAGCTGTAATTTTCTTTTAAAATCAATATTTTTTAATGTTTATCTCTGCCCACGTTATTTATATCACAGTTTTTCTGTGTTGATAGCATTAAGTCATTGTGATTAACAGGCTTGTTTTGTTCTAAATTTACTTTGCACCTGGTGTGCATTCATTAATTGATTAATTGTAAGTTACTCCCCTTATTCCCTCTATAAATAACACACAATGATGTATGTGGCTTACTTGCCAGTAGCCTCAAACAATATTCCCAGGGCACCGATGGAAATTTTTATAAATTAAACTCCATAAAATATGTGTTTTTTGTCCAAAGTGTAACATTTTGGATGGTACTAAAAACCACCTGTGTAATATAGTGACATACAACTCTTTATAAAATCATATCCATCTCATAAACCACATTTTCTGAGTGCTAGGCTAGAATTTTAAGTCTTTTGCTTAGATTTGAAGTGTTAGATCTAGGCTGTCAGTATTAACACAGAACATGGGTGCCTGCCTATGCAAACCTTCTAGACCCAAATAAAGTTTCACCCAAAAATTACAAGGCCTGGGGTATTTTTTCCAATTTAAAGAAACATATTTAGAATATAGGCTCTCTAAGGAAACTATGACTTTGGATTATTTGATTACATAGCATGTATATACAATGGGCCTGATTTAATAAAGCTCGCCAAAGCTGATTGCTATTTGCTAGTAAATGTTTTGAATCCTGAACCAGATACATTTCAGGTTTGCTGGCTCACCCAGCTTCACTGAAGAAAGTGTGTTCCCTCCAGCCTTGTAGAGTTTTAATAAATCAGGCCCAATGAATGGGATGCAAAAAATTTCTTTTTTATTTGTACACCATAACTCACTAATGAGTCACTTTGACTCATTTTTTCACCATATTGAATAGACTAGGCAAGGGTTTAAAACCTTTTTCCATTTATGTCCTATCAAAAGATTCATTTACTGTGCTATAGACACAAAAGTATACAAAAGGGAGTAAGAGGATGACATTTCCACATTAAAGAGATTAACCTCTCCAAAACATCTCCCTTAAGCTACGTACACACGTCAGATTTTTATCGCCCGATAATCGGCATCGGCCAATTATCGGGCGAAAATCTGCCGTGTGTACAGTC
>NC_092863.1:72020961-72022161 GCF_032062135.1 Pyxicephalus adspersus
TGAAAGATCCTTTCCAACGACAAAAATTGGCAGTGTGTACGCAGCTTTAACCCCAACCCTAACAGAAGTTTTAAGCCTTAGATACTCTATCTATACACTCTATTCTATAGATCTAAAAAAGTTTTGCTTTTAGATATGCTTTAAAACAGTTGGTTAGGTATCCTGCATTTCTGCCTGCTGAACACATCCTGTTGTTGGACACGACCAAACATAACACTTTTGTAGTTGTGTTTGCATGCAGACAACCAGATGTAACTTGTAGCAATTTGAATTTTACAACTATATGTGCTATACAACATAGGAGGAGTAGTGACAGGTACAGGTTGACAATCGAAAATCCAGCCATCGATAATCCAGGTCTTTCAGTTTTCCGGATTGAATTCCGGATTGCATTTTCAATACAGGGACTGTAGTACACTGTTTGGCCTCTAATGTTTTCATGGTGCTGTTCTGCAGAAACAACTGTTAGGTCTTGCTTGCTAAACTAAATACACTCTGAGACATTCCTGCTGCCTGCTTCCTGAAACTGTGCCAGATGTCCACGGTGCTGCGAGAGGAAGTGTGTGTGGAGGGAAGTACAAAAAAAATCCGGAATTTTCGAAAATCTGGCACTCCTCAGGCACTCCTTAAATATACTACTAAGTACTTTAAATGCAGCAATGACCATAAAAATATCCAAAACATTTTAAAATTTTAGATTTTACAAAAGAAAGGTGTATAGTGAACAGAACACATAGCACACAAACAGTTGTTAATACTGTACATGTACCATGGCATAAAAAGCAACAAAAACACTGGGCCTGATTTAATTAAACTCTCCAATGCTGGAGAGAATACACTTTATGAGTGAACCTGGGTGATTCCAGCAAACCTGGAATGGATCTGGTCTAGGATCCAAAACATTTTCTACCAAATAGCAAAGGACTTTGAAGAAATCAATTCCAAGTTTGCTGG
Organism: Pyxicephalus adspersus; assembly: GCF_032062135.1. Lineage (NCBI taxonomy): Eukaryota > Metazoa > Chordata > Amphibia > Anura > Pyxicephalidae > Pyxicephalus > Pyxicephalus adspersus. The sequence continues at coordinate 72,021,916 of NC_092863.1, forward strand.
ATCACCCAGCTTCACTGATGAAATTGTATCCTCTCGAGCGTTGGAGAACTTTAAAAAAATCAGGCCCACTGTCTTATCACTGGCAATTGTAGTATGATATTGCCAGCTGTTACAACAATACACTGACAGGAATTGCTATATAACATGAACAGACAAAGCAATACATAGGCCACTATAGTCATGACACAATACAAGATAAAAGACAATACATTGATGGTTGTGGTAACAAAAGGATATTCATAAAAC
>NC_092863.1:72023611-72034097 GCF_032062135.1 Pyxicephalus adspersus
AAATGGACCTTTCTAAAATACAAAATAGCTTGCAGGAACAAAAACTGGAATATAATTTACCCTATTGAATTCAAAATGTAACTATAGATCCATTTGTTATTACTTTTTTTGCCTTATACCCTTGAAATAAATATAAATTAAATAGTTATTTGCAATCATATTTGATCTATATAAATGGCTTTAGATAAAAAAATACTAATCTCTTGAATTTTATGTAATAAGTACATATATTCCTATTATGGAAAGTAAAAATCAGACACCCATGGTGCCTTCCTAGAGGAACTTCAAGGAAAGAAGCTTGCTTTATATTTCTTAATGACTGTTATTGAAGGACCTGTATTACTGTATTTCAATATTTTTATTAAGATTTTTAGACAACAAGAGGGGAAAAAAAAACACAAATAAAACAATCAAATGCCAAATAAGTCCAAAGTATGAGCGGATTAAACATCATCTAAAATAGAGCTATATAGGCAACATTCGCTATAAATAGAACCTGTTAACAAGCCCTACCTGGAATGACATCCAGAACATTGAATATCGTAGAAAATAGGGTTTGTTATTCCAAGCAAGGTCAGAAGCATAGATTATACACAGATGAACCTTGCCACTTTACCTCCCATACCTGGGCCATGTAACAATGAATTACACCAGAATGTATGCAAAATATGGATTACACAACACTCTTTATAACACATACAATGAATAATATCCAAACTAAAGAACATTAACATTGAAATTCTATTATTTAATAGAAAACATTTACATGTATTTAAAACTTTCAGTTTACCCTGGAAGCATTAAGAAGGTGTTTTCTTTAAACTTCTTTAAAATCTTTAACTTATCGGAAGAATGTATTTTTAAAACACTTCTTCATTCTAAATAAGTTCCCACATGTCCCATTTGCATCCTTTCTCAGCAATTTGGGAAAAATACTATGCACTGAAGCTTTGCAATGAACTTAATTAAGAGATATTAAAAACTGCATAACCGCAGTTCAAGCTTCTCCCACTCAAGTGAATGTGAGAGGCTGAAAGCCTTTTTGTTCACACGGTTGCAGGCATCTGTGGAAGTTTGCATTGTGGTTCCCACATGTTTGGGTAATCCCCCAGCTTCACTGATAAAAGTGTATGCTCTCCAGCCTTGGAGAGCTTCAATGAATCAGGCCCTGAAACCTTACTTTGCAAAACTACTGCTTTTTTAAAAACATTTCACCTAGTACAAGTACCCACAGAATGTAATGTAGCTGGTTTACCCACATGGATTTGAATAATAACACATGAAAAGCCACCTGGATGATTTGTGAACAATTAACTTTACTAAAACAAAAGTGTAGTACTAAATGCAGTATAGTGTGACAGCGGTTTACTAGAGGCCATTAAGTAGTTAACATGGACAGGAAAGAATCAAGTTTCCTAATTTATGTTCAGCAACAAAATACACATCTTGGAAAGTGAACCAATGTATCAATTTCTTGCTGAACTGGAGAGCAGGCATGTCTTGCCTATTGCTGAACCTTAAACAGGGAACTTGATCATTTCTTATCATTCCTCAAGAGCTTCTAATAAAATGTTGCATGGTGGGTCCGACAGATAGTTGGATTCCTCATGTTACCTGTCAAGGTCTTTGTGTCAGCTATACAGAAGAATCTTTGATGAGCATCCACAGCCAGAGTGGATATGGTAACTGGTACCTTTGTTGTTGTCATGGAATTAAACTGGACTCTGGAGATAAAGATTTAAAACCTGTCCAACTGATCTTACACAAAGTAGTGGTTGGTTAGGGGCAATCTGAATATTAATCTTAAAGACCAATTGAGAATCATTTTATGTCTATAGCATCCTGCCCCCCTTTGCAATACAGTAAAATCCAATGGTCTGGAAAATGCAGGACAGGAAAGTCCCATGCATACTTTTTTTTAACAATTTCATCCACTTTCAACTAACTTACAAAAGCAACACAAGATTAAGTCAACCTGTCGCTATCCCTGCCATATGGATAAAATATATAGCAGCATTTGTTGAGTCCTTTTGCCTTTTTGTTCTCTAAATCTGGTTGAAAGTGGTAAAGTTACCCTTTGCATGGGGAGGCAGCATTACATTAGTTAAAATATCACAGACAAAGCCGACATCATCAATAAAATGTTTAATATTTTAAACTTAAGCTACGTACACACGTCAAATTTTTCTCGCCTGATAATCGACTTCGGGCAGATAATGGGCGACAATCTGGCGTGTGTACAGCCCGCGTCGTTTATCGTCCGTAAATCCGTCCTGGCAGATCCGCGTACGATAAACGATGAGCGATCCTAATGCAAGGGAAGGGGGAGAGCGCGCAGCAGGGTGCTGCTCCGTCACTCTCCCCCTCCCCTCTCCATAGAGCGGAACGGTGCTGTATGTACAGCACTCATTTATGCATCGTGCGGTTCTTATCGTTGGAAAGGATCGTGAAAGAGGTGTATGCGGCTTTAGGCCCTTTTCTGACAAGACTACAGTTATATACTTTTTCTCTTAGGCAAAGGCAATGGTCATCATGAGCAGATGAATCCTCCAGGATGAGGCTTAGTGAAGTTCTTGCAACAATGGCCTAATTTATGAAAGTTCTCTGAGACTGGAGAAGATGCAGTAGACTATCATGGGGGAACCTGGAATTGATCTGGTCTGGGACTAAGAACATTTGCCAAATAATAGCAAATTATTTTTAAGAAATCCATTCCAGGTTTGCTGGATTACCCAGGCTCTCCCATACTAATCTGTCTTCTCTGGTCTTTGAGAGCTTTAATAAATCAGACCCAATGTGATAAAATGCAATAGAAGTGAGTTCTACTTTAGAAACTGTAATCCAGATTTATTTTTTGCTGTATAGGGTAAAATTAGTCAATACTGAACTGACAATTGAAACCAGATTCCTGTCACTAATACTTTTTTTAATGATAATATTCCACCCATCTGCCTAGGACTAAACACTATGTAGCCCTTTTAAAACGCTGATCAAATGAACCCATGGAATCCTGAAGTGTGTTGGTTAATTTTACTAGATACAACCACATATAAAATGTATCCAGACTATCTTCTCTGTAGTGGTGCTCTCTATTTTTAAATTTTTACCAACATTAAAAACCTGTTGTAGATTTCCCTATCCTATTCCAAATTACAAAAAGTTTTGTCTATGAAAACACATATAAAATAAAGTTTAAGGGCACCAAAGGCATGTTAGCAAATCTGTAGGATTGAGGCCAGGTTTTTGTTTTTTAAATAATAAAAGGCATTGCTGTGATATTTATGGCGAAAACAATAAAATGAAACACTAATTAATGAATTAGTTTAAAGGCTTAATTTGTACATGACATTTCAAAACCCTAAAGGCTAGTTTTTCCAATTAAGGTTATGGAGACATGGCTATGATCTTGCAGGGCTTTGATTTGCAAGTGTACAATGGCACATAAAACAAACATGAGTTTCTTAATGTCCACAAAGCTTCAATAAAATCACAAGCATATAATTAGAAATAGCTGCAGGAAACAGTGTGATGTTTATTGGAGGTAGCCTAGTAAAACTGTTATATACTCCGCACTGGATTACTCCTATCATATGCTTGATTTGCAACCTTTTAAATTAGCTTCAAACATTAGGTGGCTGTAATAAAAGTATAAACATTTGTTTTTTTTCCTAATTCTAAATTATGTGTTTATTTGTGTAACTAGAGCCACTGGACCTAAAAAGGTAATTAAAAATTGTTAAGACTAGCATCATATATAGGAAATCCTACTGTGTGCACATACAACATAATGCTGTAATCTAATGCAAGTCTGCCTTTGTTGGCGGTCTGCAACAAACAGATGTATTCACCTGAATCAGGGGTCAATCTGGATTAAGCTTATTCACACTAAATGAGCAACTATGTCTACTGTGTAATATATATGGGCAATATAAATACTGTGTTACAATAATAATAGTTTTTAGTCTTCTTTTGTTTTCTTGCCTTTTTATCCAGAACTCCTTTACTCCATGTTATGGAAAAAGGAGAAGGAAAGGTGTTATGTAAACCAAATGAGGGAATAAAGCTGGTTTTCCTTGGATGTAGTACTTCAATTAAGAATTGTCACAAAGAGAGGAAGTGTGTTACTGGTAGGTTTACCAAATTAAAGAAGGAAAAAAAGTCTGAAGAAAAAAAAGCACCACTACAAGGACTGATAAACTGCAATATAATACATTTTCATTATTGATACATTTTAAGGACTTTACATCACTAAGGAAAATGTTATGCAATCAATAGTCTTAAGTTTTGTATGCATGAGGAAGCTTAAAAACTAGTTTAAACATTTTTTTTTTTTTACTTTGAGACTATGGGCCTTATTTATTAAAGCTCTCCGAGGCTGGAAAGGATATTCCTTCATCAGTGAATCTGGGTGATCCAGCAAACCCGGAAAGGATTTTTGAAAAGTCATTGGCCATTTGCTAGTATACTCAATGCTAAACTCAATACTAAACATCTGTCTGTTTTTTTCATATATAATTATAATCGTGTCAAATATATAATAGTGTCCAATATATTAAGATAATAATCTACTACTAGTTTATTGTTTGACGATTTAAAGTGAAATTTTACTTGTATCCTAAATAAATGAATTTGCTGCATAGAAGGCAAAATTTCAGCTAATAAAATTGAGCCTAAGGACTAATGACATCTTCGGTGTGCTACATTAAAATTATGTAATTTAATAATAAAACTATTAACATAAATATTAGCAAGACATTATCATTTTATTAAATTAATAATAAGTAGATTTATTAAAAAGTCACAGCTTTATTGAAACCTCAACGGAGGAAAGAAGACAAGGGAAGAAAATTAAAATATATTAATTTGATTCAGCAGAAAAAAAGCTGCTAACCAAAAATATACAAAAACGTTCACGTTTCAATTTATTTTTATTTTTTTATGTTATTTATGCATATATTACAGGATATGGTGTCACCATGAGGAAAATAAAGCAATAAAAGTATTGGTAGAATTCTAACTCTTTTGTCGGTATGCCCATTTGAGATATTTTAATTTACTTCTTGTACTATGGCTAAGGATAAATCTTCCAAATTGGGACACAGATGGCTATAAAAAGATGACAGAAATCTCCTGCTCTGTCCAAAACTAAATAAACTGTTTAGTCTAGAGTTTTTACAACCTTTTTTGTATATTGTTTTATGTATTATTTCTTTGTCACAAACAAGTACATGGAAATCTACCAAACTGATGCACAAAATATATAAACTTAATTGAAGAAATACTTTCAGTGTATTTTTGTGGTGTATTTCGGGCTGTTTAGTTTGTCTTGTTTAGTGGTATTTTATTTTTTATTTTGTATTAAGTGAATTTGGTTGTTACTTGTGTACTGTTACACTATTAATAGTCAGTATTTATATAGCACTGACATATTACATGGTGCTTTACAAAGTCAATTCTCATAACACTAGCTGTGATAAAGGACCAATGTCCTTATCCTAGCCATATGTCAGAGTCTAAGGACAATTTTTAAGAGAAAGCCAACTAACCTAACTGCATGTTTTTGGGATGTGGGAGAAAACCGGAGTACTTGCAGACACGGGGAAAACATATAAACTCCTTGCAGATGATGTCCTGGCCAGAATTTAAACTTGTGACATAGTGTTGCAAAGGCCAGAGCGCTAACCACTGAGCCAACTGTGCTGCCAATTGTAATGCAAGCGGGTGTGGACCCACTGTGCCACCTGGGTATGCTCCAGAGGGGCGTAACTAAGCCGCTACCAGGTCTTCACTAGAGCCTCTGATGGTGGGGATAGGCTTGGGCCGCAGGGTAGCTGCCGGGTGCCACTCCAGAGCAATCCCCGAGTCGGCGGCAGCTGACCACAGGAGTCAGGGAACTCAGTGCAAGCACCGAGGGGCTTGCATGCCCAAGAAAGTAAAGGAGAGGTAGTAATTCAACAAAGTTCGTGAACAAGATCCGAGGTCAAAGTCAGGTGGCAATCAGGCAGAAGTCCATACACAAAATCCGAGGTCAGGGTCAGGCGGCAAACAGGCAAAGTAAAGGGTTTGATAAGCAAGGTCCAGTACACAGAAAGGCAGACAGAAGAAGCACCTTTGTACTTGCAGATAGACTAGCTAAGACCGTGAGATTGCTCAGGGAACTTCCTGTAGTGGGAAGTGCCTTTAAATACTAGCAGGGCTCCAGCCATAGGCTGTAGGAACAGAGGGAGTCTATGTGTTGCCTCATGGATGAAGAGAGACACACCCACCCAGCTCAAACACCAGAGCAAGTCTCCAGCAGGAAGGAAACTCTGGCATGGAACACATGTACTGGGGTTACTCTACCTGAAAGATAGGACCCAGCGTCCGTGCCTGCAATTAGGAGCAGTGGCGCTGGCACGACCTGCAGGGCTAACACCAATATTAGGCAATTCTGGCACTTCAGCCTCCGAGTGCTGGTCCTAAGGTTTGGAGTTAATACTTGTGCTGCTCACCCTAATCCTTGCCGGAGGTTTTGGAACTAGAAAGCAAAACCCTACTTCTATTCTGATGACCATCATTCTGGTTGGAAAAAGCAGGGTAAGTCAGTTATGAGCAAGGAGCAAGCTATAAAAAGACTGCAATACTGGTGACTGGTTCTTTACCCTCAAATTCATTCCCAGGCACAGAATTCTGCTATTTGTTTGTATTTACCTTAATCTGAATTTTCCGTAATTCACTGCAGCCACAGCACATTTCACAGGGTAAATAAAAGTAAGGCTTCAAACAAAACTTTTTTTCATTTTTCAGACCCTTTTTAAGTTTTAATATTTGCATGTTTTACTGATGAGGATATTTCCTTTGCTTTGCTGGACAAAAAGTGGTGGGTAATGTTTCAAAAAATGCTTTGACTGGCTTTTTCCTAACACTAACATTTTATTCTAAATTACCATGTAGTGTGGTGCTAACATCATAAATTACAAAGTTACAAACCACCAAAAGCCACACAGCAAGATACATACCTGTGGCCTAACATCTCATGATCCCATAAACTGTAACTATATAAGGCCCACTATACTGATATCTCTTGACATAATATAGTTATCTTAGTCTCAGATTTCTTTTAAAAATAGGTTTTACTTTAGAATATTCACATCATTTTACAAAAGAGCAATATGTTAGAAGTCACACATTTAATAGTTCAGGTACAAAGAATTGAATTGTGCCAGTTGGCAAAAGATAGTTGGAAGCTGTCACTAAATGGCAGCATCTGCTCATAGTTCTAAGAACATGTCCCAGTCAGAGCTGAAAACTGATGGCATCTACAGTAATACTAGCTTAATGGCCCATCTGCTGCTCTATAGGGTCCCTAGCTGCTGTATGGAGTCGAAGGCATTTGACAGGCAGTCTCTGTATGCCAGACCCACATTGTGCCAAATGCTTCAAGTGATTTTCATTTGACAACATTTATTGCTATTTACCAGCAAGTTAATAGTTAATTTTTTTAGCTGTATAGAAAAAAAAAACAGTATGCTGGTATCTTTAAAATGATGTCCTCATCGGTGCTTTACCATATGTACAAAATGTGTGCACTGTTTTTCGAATTCAAATTCAAGCAATTTTAGTATATCGTTTAGATAAGATAATGAAAATTAAAATGCAAGTATTCTTATATTTATATTTATCATTGAATTTCACAAAGGTTTTTTAGTTTAATCTGTTTATTGAAAAAGTTTATTGAAAATCTGTTTATTGAAAAAAATACAGACTACACAAAATATAATCACCAATGACATCACCCAAAATATAATCACCAATGACACCACAAAAGATGGGGGGAGGATACAGAAAATGGATAAAATACAAGAATTGTTTATATTCAACCTTATGACACATCAAAGTATTTTTAATCAAATACCTATGACTGTCTTTTCATCAATTTAATTATGTATTTCCAGTATTTATATAGCACCAACAGAGTGCACATATCCATTCACATTAGTACTTGTCCCTCAACAGGACTCAATAGCGTATGTCCCTCACAAACAAACTGCAGTTTAGTGGTGGACAGTTAAAGTCATTCATCTTCCAGCATAATCTTATTAAGTCTCCACTTCCTCCCTACTATTGTAGTATAGGATTGTACATTTATTTTCACCCTACCTTGTCCCACAATGCATCAGTGTTCATTTTAATGGCCAGTAGTTTACTGGCACAGACTTCTATGGACTCAGGAAGAAGAAGTTTGCTGTGAACCTTATTGGCCAGGTATCCAGGTACTTGCAGAACCACAATTTCTATAGGTTCAAAGCCTGCACATAAGATAGGCTTTTGGAAATCTAATTATCTTTTTTGCTGTCACTAGGACTAAATTCACATCTGGCCACTGCTGTGGGGTGAGGGTGCACTGGGGTAATGTTAAATCATGTCATGTGCATTAGTACTTTGAGGTGTCATTCATTTTAAATTGCACCCCAATGCACTAAAGTATCAGGGATAGATGAAGTGTATTTCATGGTTTCAGTCTGCATTCTACTAGAAATGATAAAGTGATTTTGACAAGAAATAATTCGTTTTGCAGTTTTGTTAAAAGGTAATGCCCAATACTCCCCGAAACTCAGCAAAGGGACCCAGCAGAGATCTCTGTCCCCTTTAACTAAGACTGTAGTATGAATCTCAGCAATGCAGCCCTTAGTTAAATTATACAAAATAACCTGAATATAAGAGTCTTTATTAATGACAACTGTCAAATTGGAAAAATGCATGTCTTTTTTAAATTACATTGTAATGCTAATTCCATCACCCAATGTGACAGTCTCAGATCCTTCCTGCATTTTCCAAATTTATTTTAATTTTGGGCCGTACACCTAATAGCTCCAAATCTCTGATATTAAACTAAAATTGTTTAAACTTTATTAGTGCATGTTAACTCTTCCATACATGAGAATACATTTTACACTATACCCACTCCAAAGGGACAGCTAAACCATTATAATAAATAAGGTTACATCTATCATAAACTAATCTATACCAACCTTTTCCTCCTATGGACTATGTCCTGTTGATGTGCATAGATTTGTCTGCTCTGTATGCACATTTAGGCAGCCAGCCACAGTTTTTTTATGTAGGATGGACAGGAAGGTGTCTATTACATAGACATCTCCATACATCAATGACTAGCATGGATCCATCGAATCTGCTTTCTTGTTCAGTAAAAGCAGAAGCAAGGTCACAGGTGAATGTTTTATTTCTTTTTTGTTTGTTGTCTACATTTTTCCATCATGTCTTTCTTGGGGTGCATTTGTTTGAAACAACAATAGGGTTTCAGAAAATGAACTGCTGCATCCAAAATGACCCTGACCCTAAACATGAAATACAGAAGCAGCAGGTAAAGCATATAGTGAAGACAGCTGTAATGATCAGAAAACTAGCTTTATGAAGATTTTATTAGGGATGAAGGATAAAGCCACCTTAATCTTTCACTGCCGTGGCAGATTGTTGTCCATGGCTTGCCTTTGGATTTAACAGAAGGGACTTTTGGATAGCCCCCCACCTTACCCTCACCTTTAAATGTGGGCTCAGAGCAGCAATTTAAATTTAAAGTTTCTGTGCTACCCATACCACGCCGCTAGAAGTCTTTACTCTAAAAAAGTAAGCTTTGGTCTCAGGAATGCCAATTTTTAAGTTTTCATTTCTTAGCTTTTTGTCTTATTTTTTTTTTGTTAAGTCTTTAAAGTGAATGTCTGTTTTCATTACACCTCCGCACATATCACTCACATTCACTGCACTACCCTATATACATGGTGAAAAAGTTAGGTATACTTCACTTAGGCCTTTTCTCCACCACAAAAAAACTGTACTGCTGCTGAACCACATATACACGGCTGTTTCATGTGCAGGGTGATGCTACTATTTTAGTAGGAAAACATGTTTGAAATACAAACTTAACATGAGCCTACCTTTGCTCAATAAAAGTGTCCTAAGGCTGGGCAATTTTACACTTCTTTAATAGCTGCCAACTGAAAAAGCCTAATTATGAAATCTAAAATATGCACACTTCAGCCATATGCCAGTACTAAGTGTCAGAACCAACAGATATTTGGGGTTCTTGTTATGCGGATTGATATGTACATATATTTTTGATTAACAGTCTTTAAATTAGAACATTAGATTAAAAAACTGTATTCTTTAAACATAATATTTACATTTTTGTCTATTAATATGCTTAAAAATACACAAGCAGAATTAAAAGCCGTATTTTAATGGTACTAAAAGCTGTTACAGTTTTATTTTTTTAATGAAAAATCTCTATGCCATGCAGGTTTCTGTTCTCCTTCAATATTAAAAAAAACACACCATGGAAAAACACTATTCATACTTACCTGTACTATAACCTTGATTCAGATCTTTCTGTCCTTCAGAGCTACATCTGCCACCTTGCAGAGCTTCAATTTTCAACATCTGACATTTCCAGACCTTTAAGAAGCCTGTGGCCCATGCAGCACACCAG
>NC_092863.1:72034933-72074458 GCF_032062135.1 Pyxicephalus adspersus
CAACAAAAACAGACTGGATACTAAATAACACAGTGACAGCATTAATTTAACTTGGAATATCTTATGATGCCTATCAAAATATGTTTGATATTTTAGAATTAGCATCAGTATCAACTAACATGCCATAGTTATATTAATTCAAATGCTTTTCCAGTGAGCTTTTTTGAGGTAATTTCAAACACAGGTGCAGTAGCGTTACATGTAGAATGACAAAATCTTACACTCCATCACTGAAGCATGACGTTTCAAAATTCTAATATAATGAGAGCCTTGGCAGCTTGCATTGAAGGGAGACAGTGATTAACAAAACACTTCAGAGTACAAGACACAGCAGTACTCAAACAAAACAGTGATGATCTCCACTTAATCGAAGAAAAGCCCACAGCATCTGCTAGAAAGGATGATCTAGAGCCATACGGAGCTATTGCTCAGATAGACTGTCATCTCCAGAGATCAAGAACCATATGCTCTACTCAAGCACAAACTCCATAGAAGTTAATTTTCTGACAAAATGCTGGGATAAATATGACATTCAAACAAGTGTGCTCACTCATCCTAAACATGCGCTCATCTACATGCATCAGATTTATGCAACGTTTAAAGGCAAGCAAATATAATTTGTCTGGAACAAAAACACTGTCATACAGGCTCAGGTATAATTAATCTTTGTCCTCTCCGCAGGTTTATGTGTTCTACTGATTAACAATTCCAGTAGTAAACTTTTGAAAAAACAAGCACTGTGTTGTTAAGTCTACCAAGCGTTGTATAGAGTAGTCACAATTAAATTGATGGTATCCAAATTTATATAGATCAAGATCTAGTAAAAGTATCATGGGAACATTTTTGAAAATAACTTTAAGAACTGCAGCCAAGAAAAATGTGGGCAGTAAAGTTTTAAATTTTTCGGTAATGCACAATAAACTTAGTTTAGTATTTGAGCTGCAACAGTACAGGCAAGATTGTCCTAATTACAATATAGGAAATGATTTTATTGGTTTAGTACAAGGTGTGAAAGATATAATTGATCTGAAACCTTGATGCACATTAAGGATTTGCAGATGAATTGTGTATTGATTCTTTAGTGATTCTACCCATGTCAAACAGCAGTCAGCAATACTATGATGTCCAGATTCGAAAATGCTTCTAAACTTGATGGAAAAAAGTGCAGTACTTTAAACACTAATAGAGTAATGGTGTTGCAAGTTTATAGAAAGTTGTAAAAAATGCCACCCTGTAAAAAACATTCAATACCTACCTGTTCTGACCCTCCATACTTTATTGCAGACTTGCAGCAGCCAAACTAGCTTTAAAATGCAACGCGTATGGGAGCGTTTGATGCCTGGTCTCCACTCTTCAAAGTGTCACAGTAGTAACATAGGCCAGTAAGGGGAACCACAGTTCACAGATTTCTCCCCAGGTATGACAAAAAGGAATAGCAGTCAAATAATCAGAGTGAAATTATATATTCAGGCAGGGCAATTACAAGTGCTCAGCTGTAGTCCCAGGTCACACGACTTGGACTCGAGTCCGACTTAAGCCGTCTAATGAACGACTTGCAACTCGACTTGGGGGTTTTCCCCTGCGACTTGCAAGGAATGCAGTGAGTCTTCTGTAACACCACCTTTCCCCCCGCCTTGGCTATATAATTGCACTCTGATATTTTGACTGCTATTCCTTTATGTCATACCTGGGGAGAAATCTAGCTCCTATCTAACTTCTATGTGTTCTTAGTCACTATTCTAGCCCTAATCTGTTACCTATGTTTCTTTTTGGAAATAGAAGAAGATTACATGGTTGATTGCATTGCTTCTGTGAACTTGATGTTGCTTTCCATGTTACTTTATCCACTCTGGGTTCTGCCTACTAAGATTCCTCCACATATTGTTCATCATACTTAGGGCAGGTTCTGTACTACATTTAGATGAGATACAGTTATTAGCAAGGCCGGCTCATAAGCAACTAATTTGATTACTACCCTTTGCCTTGATTTAAGCAGTGGGCTGGCTGGCCTTCAATAGTTGAATTCAGTCTGCAGGTATGGTAGTTCCTAGGCATATGTATTTCCATGCAGACAACATTTAGTTATACCCATATGTCACGTTTAGCCCATATAATTGAAATAACTGAAATCTAGAGAATAAACATAATGGGCTACAGAAAAACATGTAAGTACAAATTTGAAAAATAATAAAGCTTTGCAAGTTTATATTAAGGATTGCAAGCAAAAGTGCAAAACGTAGAAATGTCATTTTGCAATACTTAGACCGTAAAAAAAGATAAGACATAAATAATGATAAAAAGAATAAAGCAAAAGAAAATAGGCCAGGGCATTCTTACATTCTCCTTTGTGTTATGACATTCACTGGGATACTTGTAACATAAGCCCACCAGGGGAGCAGAACCTTTTTTAAATGTAACACTTCACTAAAAAGTATCACTACAGTTTCTGAAAAGAAAAAAAAATCTATTACCTGCATAATTGCTTGTGTCCTCCTCCTGTACTACCTCAGTGCCACAAGCTAAATTAAAAATAGCATTCCTGCAATTAATGGCTTGGCCGGTATGACCTGGTATGCATATTTTCCTCAGTTGTTAGGAAATCATATTTTAACAGCCTTCATGGAATATTGTAATTGCATAATTAATATGAATACTGATGAGTACCCCCTAGTGTATGTCATTAGCAAAACTTGAACAGAACTAAAGATGTGAGAGCTCATTTTAGTGCTTTCAATATACTTGTTGTGATGAGTCCTACTTTATTAGTTTTATTTTAGACCACATTAAAAAAATCCACTTAGTTATAGAAAAATACCCCTAAAAAGGGGGAAAAAAACTGATTAAAACAAAGTGTTAAAAAAACCACTGAGACCTCCTTCTGTGGGAATATAATTTTATTTAGTCTCAACAGCTTTAATTGCTTGCAGGGTCAAAGTCACAGATTCCATAAATCTACCATTGGACATTAATATTTGGAAAGATATATAAAACCTCTGTTGCTTGAGAGCATATTAAATTAGAGAGCCGTTAATGGTGTTACAGAATAAAATATATATTTCCCATAACATCATTTAATAAAGGAATTTATTTTATCCACTGGTGGATGCGGTAGGTTTTGTTTTTATATTCATTAAGCAGTTTGTTTCATGTTCAATTGTGCTCATTTTTAATTTGCTATTCTTACAACAAATACTGAGGGAAATCTGCTTCTTTGCACCTACCTTTTAGTATGAAGTATCAGCTCATGTCCAGATGTGCCATTTAATAAAGGCAAACATGTAACTGCCTCTGGATATGGGAGGAATCTGGTGAATTGAAGACATTTCTGCCTTATGTCGTTTAAAGAAGCAGAACATATATGTACTGACTTCTTAAAAGAAATTAAGAATTTGATCAATATCTTTCAAGTACAACTAAATATCTCTTCTATGTTGCAGCTCAGTGTACAAACCTGACATAGCTAGCTGCTGGGAATAACAGAATGAGCATGTGCAGGAGTTACGTCATTCAAGCTTGGCTGATCAAGATGACCGAAGATCCTGAACCTGGTAGAGAACTGGGTGAGGATGCCAACACATGGAGCAAGGAAAGGTGAGTTTATTAAAAAAGATTGCAATTAGGCAGGTACATTTATTTTCATTTTTTAAGTCAGCATATAAAACAATATTCAAAACAGGCACAGCCAGGTAACTTAGATTGTTAGAAAGAGGTCAGATCTCTATTTTCTCTTGGTTCACTTTATTGCTGTTTGCTGCAATCAACCACTCAAGGATGTAGAAGAGGGTGCTCTGTGTAAGGTAAAGGTTGAACTACATGGGACTATGGAATCTTTTCTTTGAGTGTCTATTTGCTATGTCCCAGCACTATTTCATGAAGGACAGAGTAGTAAGTCACATGGTGCCCATGTAAGTCACAAGTACCAGGTAAGTTTCCTTCATTTCTGAAAACAAGATTGATTAAAGCAAAGGAGAGTATATTCCAAGAGAAAGATATTTATAAGAATTGCCCAGTCCTAACACTTTTGTTTCATTTGCATAATTTCTGCACAGGTTTCCATTACTTCCTGTTGTGCTAAACTTGGTTTTCTCTGGAAAGGATAATTCTTCAAAGGTAATACAATGTTCTGGATACCAGTAAAACTTGTTAAACATAAACTTTACTTCTAGAGAGTAATTTTATTCTTGCATTTTGGGTTTAGCAGCTTACTAGGTTAAAATTAACCTATTTAACCATACACACTAAAACATTAACATATCCTGAACAAGAGACAATAAAAACATGAAAACAAACCCTGTTCATCTATGTGTCCATACATTTTGTGGAGAAAATATGGAGCCTGATTTACTAAAGCTCTTCAAGACTGGAGAATATAGGCTATCATATGAGAACCTGTATGATCCAGCAAACCTGGAATCAGTCAGGTTTAGGACTAAAAACATTTCCAAACTAATAGCAATTGACTTTTATCATCCATCCATTTAAATTCCAGGTTTGCTGGTTCACTGATGAAAGTGTATCAAGCGGCAGAAACTCTCTGCATAAGGAAAGGGCGACCAATTGAAAAAAGACCTTCAAAATGTAATAAGAAATAACCATTTATCTGTAAAATTTGGTTATAAATTACCAAAAAGGAGGACACTTTTTCACCACAAAAGGCAAGTAAGGAAACATAGTTTAATTTTAATAATAGATTCAGAAAGTCTGACAACCTTCAAATGTAAACAACCAGCAGGAGATTTAAGCTATTTGAAACCTACAGAGCAGTTTTCTCAACTAAGGTTCAGCGGAACCCTAGGGTTTCTCCAGAGGTTGCTAGGGGTTCCTTGAGCAATGACCAATTTCTGCCTCTCAGGCCAGTTTATCTGACACTAATGATCTTTTTTGATATCTGTGGGGTGACATTCTGCTCAATGGCTAGCAATGTAAGAGGAATTCTTCCACCACACTAATGTTCTGTGAAATATAGATATAGTAATTATAGCGGGGTTCCCTGAAGACCTGAAAGTTATTTTAAGCATTCCCCCTTATGAAAAATGCAGAGAAACACTGCTATAAAGAATTGCTATAATTTTGGGGATATTTGATAGTGAATAACTTCATATTAAAAGCATCTAAGGAGATAAGATATTGCATGATTTAAAGCTTGTTTCTCAAAGCAGAACGAAAAAACAGTTATTTCATTAATATATTTGTAAAGTCCAAACCTTTTTTGTGTTTTGGAAGTGTGGGGGTGCTTTTCTTTCATCTTGCTTTCACTTTTAGTTTTAAAACACAAGAAATGAGAATAGATTAAGCTTCTGTTCCTTTCTATAGCACAAATCTCCATATCCCCCGGAGAAAAGGAGTAAATGTAGGCACAAACAACAATAAAAACCTTGAGCAGGTTGTTCTAGGGGAAAACCTTAAAAGAAGACTGTGTAAAGTTCAGATCTATTTGCATTTATACTTTAGATAAAAAAACTTAAAATGATGCAACAATGTAACAAAAGTTCTATCCCAGATGTACCTTTTTAGCATATTCTGTTGTGCACCATATTTTGAATCTCCCCATTCTGTTTCCTTAAAGATAAAATTAGGTTGTGGTCTAAAAAAATAAAGGAAAGCAATTAACATTTTCACTTCTTTATGGAATTTTATACATTCTGAGAAAGGTAGAGGCATTGTCTGCATTAACTACAAATAAACTTTTGAAGATGCATTATAACCAGCAGCAGAATCCTTGTGTGTGATCCCCTGCCAAGCAGCACACACTACAGTGCCAAATAACATAAAAGTGAAAATAAATTATATAATGCGTATTAGGTATACGTCAGTAAATAAAACAACAAACAGGCAGTAAAGTATTAGTCTTCATGAATTTGTAACCTCTTAATGTTAATGAAGTGATCTGCAGGGAAAGTGGAGTCACAGGAGCAGTCAGCCCCTAGCACACAGGTCACCCGTGAAAACCAGAGTTCCATTTTTCTTCCTACTCCCTAGAGGACATCAGGTCTCTTGCATCATTAGCGGGACTAAATCTGACTTTCCCCGGCTCTCCTAATTTCCTCTTTGTAATTATAGGTCAAGCTCTCCCTTTTTTTTAAATTATCAAACCTTTGTTCTTATCAAAAATGAATAGCTAAGAATAAAATTATGAAAAGAGTTCTGAGGGAGAAAAAAATTTCAATTAGAAACTCAAGCTAATTTGGTATGACCATAGACTGTCAGGCACACTGACAGTCCTCTATTATGCAGTCATTTGGGCTTTTTTAAATTAGTTATGTTAATGTCCTGTGAGTGAATGTAACACTTGGATAGGACAAGATTTCTGCAATTAATTTCTGCAGTCAGTGGAGAGACACGCAAATTTATTTTCCCCCTCTCTGGGAATTGGTAGCGGAGGGTGTGAGGTGGTGAAAGTGCATTTAGGAATGAAGTACAAGCTAAACACCAGCTCTAAATAAAGCAGAAACAATGGGAGCCACTGCCTCCTCATTCATTCAACTGACAATGTTTTGCAGCTTAAACCTGTTTTATTAATTATGTTTGACATTTCCTTAATTAGTTTCATTTACACCAAATCAATCCCTACTGCTGTATGGCACCATTCATCATTTTGAAAAATTTGCATACTGAGTGCTGACTTTTTCTACTTAATTATACATTAAAAGTGTCAAGCGTGCTTGCTGCCTGGCATTATCTGCAGCAGAAAGGTTTGTGGCTGGACTGTGATGGCATTAATCATTAACAATCCTCAAGTGCTTCTGGGTAATATCTGGAGAATAGAATGACTATGGGTTTAATGCTAGAGAGCATAAGTGTTTCTTCTAATGACCCAGGGCAAACCAAAATAAATGACCTAAAGCACATAGTCTAATGGAATTCTGGAATTTTGCATTTTCTTTATTTATTTTGGGTGATCACACCACTGCTGTTATCTTTGTAGTTTGCTTGCATTATTTTATACAAAGTACTGAGAATAAAAACACCTGCCATTTATTTGTACTATAGCATATCCATGATTAATTTATTTCCAAAGTTGCTATATCATCTAGATGAAACAGAAAATAAACACTGAATATTGTAACATATACTATATTAAACCAGTATTGCATGCTGTGGGTTAATAACATGACAATAACTATTGACAAAAAAAAATCTGTAAAAATATGATATATGGTATACAAAGAACATACAAAATTATTGTGTCTGTATTGTTTCCTGCGGCTTGTAAGACAGATCTATATCTCCTCCAGTTCAGCTCAGGCAAGGGCTGTTTATGGTAATTTGTAATTTATGATATTATCTACATAAGTCCTAATTGCCAGGAAATAGTCACAAACCTATTTTAAAAATACATACCAACTAGTATTGGCTTACTTTAAGCATCAAATATTTTTTCTTAAGTGCAGGAGTAATGGTGGTGAAGTTCAATCTGTTTTGAGCTAGTCTGACCTAGGATCAGAATTTAGGCACTCCGAGGTTGTATTCTGAATTTACATTTTGCATGCGTGAAAAGTGCCTGTGCTTGGGATCATCCAGTGACAGTGACAGGCTTCCATATTGGCATGCCTATCTACTTCTAAGTGCAGCCTCGATATAAATATGGTGCACGTCTATCAAAGGCACATTTTTACTATTGCCAGTCAGGGAAAATTCTTAGAGCTAATCTACAGACAGATAGGATTTTAAAAAGGACAGATAGTGCCAGCAGCTAAATATTTAAGGGAAATGTACTTAGAGAGAAGTGTTAATGAGGGGAATGTCAAGTAGTAATTGCACCACCATGTACCGCCCTGGAGCACCACCACAGCCACCAACAGCACAATTAGAGTCCAAGGTTCCTAAAATTGGTTTAAGAAACCATTCTCAGTAATTTTTCAGCCACATTAAAAAAATGTGTATATATAACAGGCACATTTTACTCAACAATATGGGCAATATTGGCCATATATACCTGGAACTAATTCCTGTGATATCACTTGTGTTAACCGAGTGAAATCACAGTAATTCGTTCCAGTTATACACAGGCAAATTTGTTTTTTATTGTGGTGTATCAATTTGCCTGTTTTCTCGGCACATATGACGTGAACAGAAAAAGATTCAGACTGTCTCCATGGTGTCCAATGTTTCTAATATTAACAAAGGGAACAATTTCTATAGATTTTTCCCCAAAAATAAAAGTTGTATAACTTTTAAATTTAAATCCAAATTCTCCCTAGGAATTTCTGAGTCTGGTCAGATTTCTCACCAATCCTTCCAGAATTGATAAACTCTGATGTGTTCCTTTCTGCTACCTTCTAGTGCCAAATAATATGGTAATAAACCATTTAATAGTATTTATTACCTCTTGTAAAGATTACAGTGTCCCCTCTGACAAATTGCTTGTCTACTCAAAGGCAAAGTACCTTTTTTTGTTTAGTGTCAGCATCTATTTACTGCATTGGGATGCTGGCTTAGAAATGATAAACTTTGTGTATGTGATATAATTATTGGAGGATTTTTAATGTATTTAGTGGTCGATGGTTATGTCATGGTTATGATAATAATAATAAGTGACGAATACTTCAAAAGAGTAAATATTCTTATAAAGTTTTTTCTTTGTCTATGACTCCATTGAAGGAATTTCCTCCTTTTGTCCAGACTTGTTTTCATTGTTATATAAGAACACGAACACAGACAGTTACATACAACCCTGTAGTCAATACCAGCAAGGTGACGGTGATCAATAGATCAGAGTTTGGCAAGGAATAACTCATGATCTTTAAAAGTTTGGCCAGAAATAAAAATAAATTGTACAGTGTTGTACATGCACATATTAGTCATTTCTTCTGCTACCTGTGCCACTTTATTAATGAAGGCAAACCACTGCCAAAAGACTATTCAGAATAAGAAGCTTACAGCATTGAATCCCTGGTCCCTGCTGTGCTAAGTGGTCTCATCCATGGGTTGCTATCATAATTGCACGCTTAATAAGATAGATGCAGTTTGGAGGAACATACAGTATATATGTATATAGGAGAGTATAAGAGTCATCTAACAATGTTCTATTCTGAATAGTCTAAATTCAGTGAGAGTGGTTAATTATTTGCAGTGTTTTTCCAGGTAATTCTTGTTTTGCTAGTTTTATTTAAATGACTTTAAAAAGATACGCATACATCATTTGGACCAGTGGTTTAGATGCCATTGCTTGCTTAGCTTTAAGTGTCTTCTGAGCACATTTTCACAATGACAACTGTAGTCATTATCCCCATCAACACAAGCAGTTATCTGTTATAAGCAAGATTAACTTTTATTAAAGCCAATTACACAACAAATTATACCAACTCACTGGGATTTTAAACCAAGGAGACCTGTTGTCAGTTTATTAAATTATTAACAAAATAATTTCTGAAAATCATACTTGAATTATTCAATTCACTGCCAATATTTCCAACTTTATTAAAAAACAATAAAATTTAACATTTTATCATTCACACATTGGGACTTTGTGAATTGTGGTATTCATTGTATATTGCTATTGTTCATCATTTAACCAATATTAAATCTCACAACATAGGTTCACCATGGTCCTTAATACTTGATTATAGGCTACTTGAATGTAATCTAATCCAATTCATTATTTACAATTCATATATTTACATCCCATAACCGCTGACTGGCATATAATTAAAGTTCATGATCATTCATATTCAGATCAGAAGGCTTTAAGGCACACAGCAATTGCATGTACTGTTAAACTCTAAACTCATAAATAATTTAGTTTATGTAATGGTCTTGAGTTCATTTTGGAAAACATAGCCAGTAATACTAATAATGTAAAAGTAAAGTAATAAATAGCAGGAGTTACATAGGATTGGTAAAATTATGAATGTCTGATTCTTTTGCTCTTGTCCACCTTTTTTCCCATCTTATTGTGTTCTGGCATCAATGGTCATGTTTCAAAAACTTTTGAATGGTGTTTTTGATCCTCCCTAGTTCTTGTTGCTGAGTCTGCTGCATCTATTGCTGCTTCTCCAATTCAAAATATTAGCTCCAGTTTCTATCACTGCTTGCTTTTAGCCCGTTCTTTGAATTTGACATATGGGAAAGATGAAGTTGAAATGCAGTTGTTAGGGCATGCAGTCAAGTTTTTTTATTTATGCCTTGAAAGATTAGTAATGAAATGAGCATGTGTTGCCAGTCTTTTCTTGTACTCATAAAGCTGGCCATAAACATCTTGAACCTGACCTTGTCTAATAGCCTTTTGCAGCTCTCAGGTTTTGTAGCATTGTGTGCCAATTTGAAGCATTACCATACACTTGAGGTTTTCAATATCGTTCACAGAGGTGTTCTGATCTGCTTAATAAGTTCAGACCCCATGGGTCGGTTCATTAAACCTAACAGGCAGTAGGTAGGTGCAGTGTCCCATAAAGTGCACTGTTTTTTGGTTGCTGTATGTAGTACCTAGAGTTGTTTTGTTGCCCCTGCATCCATAGACTTGAATCAGTCCATTTAGTTTTTACAAGTAGTCTCAACAAAAAAAAAAAAAGAAAAAAAAAAAAAAGAAAATTGCTCTGCTAGGGTTTTACAACAGCCTGCTCCAAGGTGCCTAATGTTTGACAATAGGAAGCAGGGAGTGGTAAATGCTGCCGTAAAATACCAATAGTCTGAACGCAGCTTTTGTGAGCTGGTCAGTCAGTCCTTATCATTCCTCAATAAATCCTGCAGAACATCATTATGTCCATAAAGCAAGTCACACAATTAACCCAAGGTGATTGCATGTCTAGAAATCAGATTTTCAGGAACATGTCTTTCTTTTAACACCTTGTCGGGTTCCAAGCAATAGTGTTGTTCTGATATAAAAATATCCTAATATTAACAGTATTTTATCACTGTCAATTCCCCCTCTACTGACATCTTCACAAACACCCATGAATCAATCTTTTAGCCTTCTATATATTTTTATATGTTCCACAGTGATTAATATCCATAATGAAAGGTGGGTAAAAGCTTTTTTGACTCAGCTAAATAAAATGCCATCGTTACAATGCATATCTTCCAAATTCTCTAACAAATGAGCACATTTGCATTCTTCTAGCGTCGTCTTCCTTTGCAGCTCTCTGCATTTGGTCACATAATATTTATGCAAAGGTAATGGATGCTGGAAGATGTCTAAACAGTAAGCACATAACTAAATAACTTGCACTAGCAGTCATTCTAATTGGGGATTGTCTCAACTGCAACCAGTTTAGAAAATATAAATTGCTCTAACCAAGGGATCAAATATCCCCCCTTTTGTCCCCAGCATCGTTCTCCCCTTGTTTTTGTTGCTAAAAGGCTGTTTGCAAAAGTTTATTATCACATAGAAAGGGAATTTTAACCCGGCTATCCAATCATTTTCAAAAAATCTAGTTTCTTTTTTACATTTCTTTGCAAGTGATTGGGTATTCTTTGCAAAACTAAGTGAATTTTTCCATGCAGGGTGAACAACCTAAATTATTTTATTAAACTATTCTTTCAGGAATGGTAAGAGTTTCTTTTACTGCTTATGTTTGGCCTACAACAAAAATTGTATTATTAATAATATTAATCAGTAAGGAGTACCATGCACCCATGTGCTTATTCCCCAGGGTGAAGGGACTGATACCCTTAAAAAGAGGCTTCCAAAGTCCAATAACTTCCACACCTGCAGACCCCACAACACTAGGGTCACATTGTGGGATAAGGCCCTCACCTGAAGGGGTTCTAGGAGGCTTTTTGCCCCCTTCCTACAAACTGTTTGCCCCTTTCCTTCTTTGTCAAACCAGATTACATAAAATCCTTTA
The DNA here is from genome assembly GCF_032062135.1 of Pyxicephalus adspersus. NCBI lineage: Eukaryota > Metazoa > Chordata > Amphibia > Anura > Pyxicephalidae > Pyxicephalus > Pyxicephalus adspersus. Next base: position 72,046,720 of record NC_092863.1, read on the forward strand.
TAGATAGGAAAAGGGGCACACATGCTTTCTACCTCCGTCTACTATCCAAAAAGGTCTCAAGCCTAATAAAGCATCTAGTTTCAAAACCTTTAAGGGGAGGGGGCACCCGTTTTTTCTAACAATAAAAGGGGGGGGGGCATTTCCTTTTTTCTAACAATAAAAAATGAAAACACCACATTTTTACCTATCATTGAGGGTGTCACTTTCACTCATTGTCACTGTTCATGCTCCTTTAATTGGCATTCATATTGATTCCTGTTTTAAATGTTGGCAGTAATGGTCCCATTTTGAGCCTTATGTTTTTACTCAAGTCAATGTAATTCCTGTTTTTTTCAGGTACAAGTAGGTACCCCAGTCTATATTACTGACTGATTTATATTTGAAAATACCTGAAAAAGAGAAAAATTAGGGAATTTACGGTATTACACAAAACTTTGTTGGTTGTTACAAGTGTATTGATAGATACCACTCTATCTTCTTATTATACTCCTGTAATAAAAACATTGCAGTTACCAAGTGATACCCCATTATATACGATATATATATATATATATATATATATATATATATATACATACTTATTATATATATACTTATTATATATATACATATATATACACATACTTATGTATATTTTAAAATTTGAGAAACAACTAACAACCCAAGCAAAATACTTTGGTCGGCTATTAGGCTGCAGCTAGGACAGTATATGAACAAGAAGCATCATGGTTAATGAGTTAATTGGATGTTATAATGCCTTTATAAATCACAAGCAGTTGCCTGCAGTTTTTATGTTCACGGTACCTCATTAAAATAGTACTATGCTCCTTTAGATCTTAGATGATTATGAATGCTATAGCTCAGAATAGCTTTTAATTTAGAGAAGACTAACCTGACCTTGTACTGTGTATATATCTGTATTGAACATGCAGTACTTAAGATTTTAATAATACTTTTTTATACTAACAAGATGCTCCTTAAAAGAATGGTATTACGTTAGAAAATACATATCATTTATTAAATTTATATAACCCTTTTGTGTGAAAAGAACATTGTAAATAGCAAAGCTCTCAGTTTATCTTATAGGGTTATTCTACCCAAAAGTGATATTCCGATTTTATTAGCAAATTCTATAGAGGTTTCTTTTATTGTTTGTTTTTTATGCATTTTTTATTTAAAGCATCAAAGGAGCATAGCATATTAAGTGGGACAGCAGAATCCATAAGAAAGAAGATAACAACAATGAAAAGACATTGAAATATACATTCTAAGGTATAATATGACTAATAAGTCAAAGTTTTTTAAATGAGTGGCATGGCCAAACACTCAAACAAAGCTGGTATTTAAAGCATGGGGGTTCCAATGAGCTAGCTTATTGATTCATGCCGGGCAAAGGCAGAGGAGAAATCAAAGAACAGACTGAAATGGGAGTAAAATGAAAGAAAGAAAAAAGGGAATAGTTAAGGAAAATCAGGGGTTTTATAGGTACGAGTCCTATGGTAAAGGCAAACATAAGCATGTGTATGGTGGAGAAGGCAGTAAAAACCCAGAGAAGAATAAAAGCCAACCATAAGAAAAGTAGGACCAACAACCTCTGTACAAGACATGGCAGACAATCTGTATATTAATACACAGTCCTTGGCGATGGATAAATTGGCATCACTGACTTCTTGTAAAACTATGACTGTTGCTGAAAATGTTGTGGGTTTGCCAAAAGTCTTCATGTCACGTAGGTCAGTACATTCTGTCTGACATTTCAGGGTGTCAGAATTAAGTCTGCTCAGCTTGGTAAGATCATTTTAAAGTTTTTCCATCTCAAGCACTAGAAACACTGTAGGATTTGTGAAGACATCATTGCAGATCAGATGTAAACATCCAGGTAGATAGTTCCATATGGTATATTTGTAATAGGAAGTACAATAAAGACTTATGGTTTTATCTCATTGTACCACATACATCAATAAACAGGCAAATAAGTGAACAGAGGGCTTACCAAATCAACAATCATACAATTCTTTGAAATCATCCCTGACAATCACCTGCTTAAGTTCACCTGGTACTTGAACCTGCATGCTGTAGCTTAAGCTACACGCCTGTACTGCACCCAGATCTTACCCAAGTATCCCCAAATACACATTACACCTGGGTGTTCCTCTATTTCAAATTAATCTTGCAAGAATATTTGTTATGTTACATAAATCATTGTTTTATCACAATATTAGTCCTCAAACTAATTTGCTATTAGTTGGCATATGTTTCCAATTCTGCATTCCAGGTTTGCTAGTTCACGCAGGTTCTCCCATAATAGTCTATCTTATCAAGTCTCTGGGAGCTTTATTAAATCAGGCCTATTGTACTTTGTAGCAGGTTTGCAGAGAATAGATAATATTTTTTTCAGTTGTTCTGGTGTGTCATTATGGGCCTAATTTATTAAAGCTCTCCAAGGCTGGAGAGGATACACTTTCATCAGTGAAGCTGTGTGATCCAGCAAGCTTGGAATAGTTGTTTAAAGTCATTTGCTACTTGCCAGCAAATGTTTTCAATCATGGACCAAATCCATTCCAAGTTTGCTGGATCACCCAGCTTATCAAGGAGCTCATGTAGTTGAGCTGCGCTTTTTTAGCAGCAATATCTAAAAATTGCCTTCAATCTGCACCATTGGTATATTTCGTCCCTCTTGACCTTTTGAGTATGATTAACTTATACTCTTACCAGCTCTTGCTAATGCATACTCAACTTATTACCTGAGGCAGCTCCTTTTCTATCCTTACCACTATATCCGCTAATGCTGAAGGTTGTTTCTTAGATTCCCAAGAGTTGTCGTTTAATATATAAAACCCCTGATGAAGCTCTTTGTGGGCGAAACGCGTTGGGAATAAAAACACACTATCATCTCTTCTTCCTAATTTTATCAACGAGTGGGACTCTCTAAATACCAAACAACCACTAAGTAATTGTTTTTATGTATAGAAATCATGTAACTATATTATTGTTGACCCTTTTAATCGAAATCATGAATTTAATAAAGTGTATTTTTTATCTGAAATTAGTTAGGGTATTACATTGGTGCCTAAAAAGAGCCTTTCTTCCTCTTTTCTTCCTTTCTTCACATATTCATTCTTATAATTATTATGAATGAAAATGCAGATGTGGAACACAGAAAATGTAGGTACCCCACTATATTTACCAGCACTTTAAACCCTATCAATTAGAGTCAGGTGTTCCTGATTAGGTGCTAATGATTAGTAACCTCCATAAGAAATTTGCAAGCAGAACTTTTTTAGTTTTCCCCTCAGATATTAAAGGACTGATGTTCTGTTTGCTATTCTTATGTGTGGTGTGAGCACACTAAAACCAAAGAGCTCCAAAGAACCCCCAGAATGAAGGTTCTGACTTTGAATATGAACAGATTTCCAGAATATTAAAAATCAAGAAATTGTGCAAGAAAAATAAGCTGCAAGTGACAAAAAATATTATTATTAGATCTTCAGGTAACTCTTGTAGCAGTTAGTATAAAAGTGAATGCATATGCAATCAGAAAGAATGAGATGCTATCAGAAAAGTCTATGTCCAGCCAAAAAAAAACTTGATTTGTACACAACAGTAGAGGGTTAAAAACCCCTAAATGCTAAATGCACCCTACTAGAGAGATTTCCCTTTACTTCCTGTCCTAAATACTCAACTGGTAATAAAAGAAAGTCACTGCAAAGTGCAAAATTTTCATCCAAGAGAGTTGTCCCTGAAGCAGGTGCCACCAAATGTTGCATTTCCAACAACTTTCTAATAACAAATTCATATTATGCAAAACATATTTTTGTCTTTACATGTACTTTAATCTGTATGAGATATGTGTGAGGAAAATTCCTGCCATTAGAACATTAGATTAGAATTTAGGATTTTGATTACGTTAAATTACAGACCAAGGAATAATGTGTCATTGACTGATAAATCAAGGACTGTTTTGATAGAACATTGCAACATTGAAATTGCAAATGTTAGGCACAAACATTTGAGTCAGCATTCCAAAAGAACCTCCTACCAACTGGGAAGCATGGTGCTGGAAATATTCTGGTTCGCTTCTGCTTTGGTGTTTCAGGGTTTGTAATCATTAAGTCAGCTATGAATTCTACATTATGAGTAGAGTGGGCTTAAACAGAAGGCCACCTGTCCAAAAGTAAAAATAAAAGTAGCAATGAATATTTTAATTAAAATTAATTCAAGCACAATAGCAAATCCACCAACACATGGCTTAAAAAGAAGAACCCTGAAGTGAATCCCATTGAATTGTTTTGACAGGATTTAAAACAGGGAGTTATTGCAAAGCAACTGCTAATGGGGGGAATACTAGCTTTTAAGGCCATGGATGTTCCTATTATTTCCCTACAGTATATTGGTAGATTTATTGACATTTTTCTTGACCAAATAATTAAAATGTTAAATGAATGTTTTCTTTTTTAAGCAGGAATTTAGCCTTTATCTTATGTGGCATTGTTAGAATTAATATTTATTGTATGCCTGTGAATATGTTGAAAATATCAATATATATTACATACAATATAGGCGCATTTACTTCTTAACACATATATATATATATCTATATTGCCTACACATACATTTCTGTGCTTCTCTGCTCCAACTGGCCTAAAAAAATTACAGTCTCAACACTGGAGTCCTGCAGGTTTCAGCCTTAATATGTAGCTTGGCACCACAACCAGCAATGAGCACCCATACACATCATGTCATGTAAAGGCAGTAAGGAAGGGTTGGAATTTCTGATAAGCTTTTACTGGCGTCCTTGACCCTGTTTGGGGGATTCACCCTCTTTATTTGTCTTTATGGCTATTATCAAAACAGAAAGTGACAGGGAATCCAAAATTTCCCAGCTGTCAATAGAATACAAGGGGAAAATTTCCACTGAGACCCCTATTTTGGTGACAATTGTCTAAGAGAGTAACTGCTGTATTTTTAGCATCTTTCACTTCACTTCCCATTCTCACTCGGGGTAGCTAAAACAATAAAAACAATGATAAATACTACGTTACCTGGTCCGCCAGTGTCTTCCTTCATGATCCCCGTCCTCTCGCATCTTCTGGCCGGCGTCCTCTGCATCTGATGAGTCACCAGGGAGTTCCTGGTGAAGTCGGTACGTGCAGCCATTGCGTTGGGAGAGTGGCGGGGATTTTAAATTATTTGGTATTGCGTTCAATACAAAAAAACTGTATTGAATGCAATACAGTGGATTTATATGTCTAAAAGCAGTACATTGTCTTTCATTAAAATTTATTTTAAAGTAAAATTTATTAGTATGAGTATATTATTTATTTATTTGTTTTTTAATTTTTTAATTTATTTTTTTAATGAATTTAATTTATTATTTTGTGTTTCAAACCTTATTAATCTCATACTATTATATTATACTGTAAAATAAGTTTTCATGAAAAACAATGTACCGCTTTTAGACATATAAATCCAGACAGAAATGAACCGCCCAGGAAGTTAGCAAATGTTTTTAATCCTGGACCGGATCCATTCCAGGTTTGATGGTTTATCCATTCACTGGTAAAGGTGTATCTTCTCCTGTCTTGGATAACTTTATTAAATCAGGCCCTTAATATCTATGGAACATGTAGTGATAGTAAATTTCATCAACAGGTTGCACACAGGTAATGATTAGGTTTTATAGTCTTTTGATTAGGTTTTTTAATCTTCCTACTCTAAAACCTAGAAAAAAACATTCACTGTACATACAGTTTAAAACATAAAGCTGGCCTCTAGTGCATGTTGTGGATAAAGTGGGGAAAAGTTAGGCTCTTTACTTGTTTTAGATATAGATCCCTACAACAATGTTTTCAAAGAGTGTGAAATTGTAAGAAAACCTTTAATGTTTAATTGTTGTGTGTTTAACAGGGGTATTTCCACCTCACTGAGAGATGATCATGGGAAAACTATTGTTGGAACTATTAGACTACTTGATATTGGCTGCAAACAAACATAATACTATTAGGCAATTGATGTAATTTTTAGAATTTACTGCTACTTTTTAAAGTTGTTAGCTGCCAGATTTAGACAGGGAGAAGGAAGAAACAAATGTTGGTTGAATTTTAGCAGATGTTTTTAGGGATGTTTACCTTCAGAACTGTTTCAGTTCACAACATGCATTCACTATGCTTACACTATGAAAAAAAAGCTATAAATTAAGCTACCCCTGGATTTTCTTTTGCAATCTTCTCTTTAAAGATCACAACAAAGTCCCGAGATTTGGGTTTTGGTTTCTAATGTTGACCATACAGTAATTGATTTTCCCATTTGATTTAGCAGTTTATTTAATTGCTTCATAGAATCAACTATAAATTGATTCTTTATTTCTGAATTACTTACATCTTTGGGGAATCTGATGGGTTTGTAAAACTATGTAATTGATTTAGTCAAATTTTAGAACATGGGCACATATGCTTTTAGTTATTTTTTGAGAGATAGATCAAGTGAAAATACAGTCATCAATTTGCATTTTAATTGATTACAAAAACTTGATGCTGGATAATCGATAAAAACTACTTTTGTGCTTAGGGTAACCAACTATAAAGTGAAAGGGTGGAATTAATTACAAACATTCATAGACCACTGTAACTAGTGAAGTCCACAACCCACAATAGAAACTCACAAGTATGGCCTTGGTAATGGTACATGATTGTGGGTTGGTTTTGTGCATTCCCACCTTAGAACTTCCAGTGATTTCCAGTGTAGACCAGTCATTCTACACTGGAATTATATTCACCCCTGTAAATGAAATTGTGCTTACTGACCTCAAAATAATTTATTTTAGCAGAAATGCCCAGTGACGTTTTTAATTATTTGGAGGGTTCCTCTAAGGTAACTGTTGAGAAAGGCTGATCTAGATGGTAATCTTTTTGGATGGATTGCTTCCTAATACATGTGGTCTTCACCAGTGGTCTGTGATTGTTTGTTATACTAAAGAATGATCTGTGCATGAATTGCAGTGTGGTAGTATGATTGATTTATTTTAATTTGACATTTACAGAAAACAAATGAAAAAAATTGAAAATCCATCAAAGTTGATTTAATATATGGCCTGTTTAACAACTATAAAACATCTGCTGGTTGTTTATATTTGAGTGCTGGTATCTACTGGACTTTTGCTCACTATAAAAATAAAAAAATAAAAAAATAGGGGTCTGTAATAATTTAAATCAGTGAATATGAAATTCACTGAAACATTTCCTGATGGAGAATCAATTACTGTCATTGAAACATGTGGACCCCTAAGTGGTTCATAAAAGTGAATAATTACATTTCTCTGCAAGTAGGTTTAGATTTAGATAAGTGCTTGTTTAACTTGCATTTACTTCTTGTTCAAAATATATTATTAGTTTTAGTACCCACGATCTGGGCACATATACTTAAAATCATCTAACTGTTTAGAATTACAAATTTTCATTGATCCATACAGTTGTCACTGCTAACACAATCACCAATGTGAATAAATAAAAATTAAAATAGGATTCTAAAAGAGCACTGAAGCGTTTGTTAGATGCCCGATTTTTCCTTTAAAAATTCAGCTGTTTCCGTTATGATCATAATTTGGAGCTGTCTATTCTTTGTTGTTTTTTTTTTGTTTTTGAAAGCTAAAGGAAATTGTTCGCCTTGCTTGATAACAGCATGGCTAACTAAATATTATTTTCAAAACATAATCTGTCAAACAGCCAGTATATTCAACCCTGTTGTGACAAACCCCCACAGATTATTTGTCAAGTGATTCTGAAAACCAAATATTTGTTTTTATTTAATTTGTATGCAAATCGGCACAAATGGGAGAGCTGAACAGCATCTGAGCTTGATACAGTTGTCATTTTAAATTCTACTAACACTCATTATTATGCATGCAGATGTTTCCTTTACACCTAACATCTGCCAATATTATCTAAACCCCAGGAAGTGGACAAATCTGTGAAAGTTTCCCTCTTTCAGGCTGTTATCTATTTCATGCACGCTAATTTTGCACATCTGAGTCCGGCAGCTCTTTTACAGTTTTGTCTCAAGAGCTTTCAGCTAGAATGGAACACAAAGAGAGCTAATTTATAAAAGGATGACATGTGTCATGTTCAAGGTATGACTAGTGGGACCAAGAGAATGTTCTGCACGTTGCTATTGTAAGCACAGGTGGAGCAGTGTGCTCTCCTATGAATGCATGTTTGAAATTGAATAGCTGACCTCTGCAAATGCAGCAAACTTACTGAATTTCTTGACATATAAATAGATATTAGGCTTTTATTAACTGACTTTTTTTTACAAAATTTAATCCTGCCCTGGACAAATTATTATTTGAAAATGTATGTTTTTAGCCCTCATTGACACTTTGTGCACATCTGTACATGTCTTCTCTCCATGATGCCAAACAGGCAGTCTGATTACATTATTGTACAGTACGTTATACCTTCAAGGACAACTGGCTATTTTTAATCTATTTTGCTATAGCTTCTCCATCCCTGATATTGCCAGAAGCACTGGCCAACACTGTGGTCCCAACTGCATACACCGTTCAGATGTCATTTTGAAGGACTATCAGTTAAGGACCAATTGAAGTCACATAAATATGCAGTCAGATTGAGTTTGCACAAACCTTACCTCTCTCCTGTTACAGCAGTCGTGCAAGGTATATGAATATGGCACATAGTGGAATACACATCCCAAATATGTTATACAATAGACAGCATTAAACATATAACTCTAGAAGTAATTTACCATTTACAACCCCCTTCAACCCAAGTCTACATGAGAATGTTTTTGCTAAGGGATGAGGTTGTTACTCCCCGTTTTTTAACTCCATTTGTGCTGTAAGGTTCCTTTGCAGAAATGTAACTGTTGTCCCCGAGATATTTATTAATCCAGGAAATTAAGAAGCTCTAAAACATCCTAATATTAAACCTATGCTTTTTTAAAGCTGGGAAAATCAGTAAATGACCTCCTACCAGCAACACATATTCATGTTTACTTTGTACCTTTGATAAGTACTGGCTAAAATACTTTTTAGTATTGAGAAATATAATGTAACAACCTTACTGTTACTTTGACCCTTATTTACTAAAGTTCTCCAAGGCTGGAGAGAATACACTTTCATCAGTGAAGCTGGGTAATCCAGCAAACCCTTTAATGGATTTCCTAAAAGTCATTAGCTATTTGTTAGCAAATGTTTTCAATCCTGGACCAGATCCATCCCAAGTTTGCTGGATCACCCAGCTTCACTGATGAAAGTGTATTCTCTCCAGCCTTGGAGAACTTTGATAAATTCAGGACTATTGTATTTACCATGTTTTTTAAAGTGCACAAAAAAGAGGTGACCTGATAATATAAATTGTAGGTTGATAATATAAAGCAATATGAAACCTTTTTTTCTCTTATGGGCACCTACTATTCCTTAGTTATTGTATTTAGCCATAGTTAAAAGGTAACTAGTAATCAACTCTTAACTAGTATCTGTTATGCTGTTTATTTATCTATTAAAGAATTGAAAAATGTAACCTCTGAATTTTTTACTGTAAGGTGGTCAGGATACAAGTACAATGATAAACATTTCTCTTTTTCTACTAAAAAAAAATCTTTAAGAACCCTGAGCTGTCAGCACCGAGTGGAATCTCACATTTAACAGGCATTCCAGCTCTTAAGCATGCCCTGATTACCACCTAATCAACAGTGCTATTCTGAAAGCAAAAACAATGTCAAATCCAGTGTTCAGTGGGAAAAGACTACAAGAAAGCATATTTATTACTGTATATGCTTCCTGTATATGCAAAGTGTTCATGCAGGCTTTTTATTTTGACATGAACTATATCAATAGGCCAATATCCGCAGTGTAAAAATACTTTGCTCTATATTGGTTATACAGGTGCAACAGCTGAATTGGCTAATGAATCAAAAGTACTTTTTGTTCCTTATTTTTTCTTACTACAAAAAATGCTGTTGCAGCTTTTGTCATATTTGATAAAGAGGACCTGTATATTACTGTGTTTAATGAGCAGTAATTTTAATTTTAACCTAACACATGGTAGACAAGAAGAAAATCTGTAAAATTTAAATCATGCCATATGGAAAACATTAACTAAAATCATCGTTTAAACCTGAATGCATTTAACTTTTTCATAGATTGAATTTTTAATATAAAATGTTAGTATCCCTGATTGTTCTCTGAAATGTCATTTTAAGATCGGCTTTATATAATGAAAAAAGTTCAAATGTCACAAGAAAAGTGGTGTGAGAAGAATTAATGAGGAATAGAGTCAATGGAAATATCTAATATGGTTCCCTGTAATATACTGCTAAATGATAATTTTAACAATAAATTAATAAAATAAAATAGAAATCTGTATAATTTACTGGAGACTTCCCAGCAGCTTCACAGGAAAGATATTGGAATACTTAATTGTACTTCATTTATGCCTATCAATATGCATAGTCCTTTATAATTTTAAATTTACATGCTATATGTATAGATCACTCAATCATTACATTTTCAGAGTTTACAAAGTATATATAAAAGTATATTTAGATATCATTATATACAGAAAATGCTTGGTTTGTTTATGGGGTTGTGCTCTGTTGTACATTTGTAACATTTTAGAACATGTTCACCTAATAGTATTAACATAGGCAACATATATACACCAATACAAATACAAAAAATTAGCAAGTAAGACCAATAATGGAAATGAAGTAGAAAAGAAAGCTGATGTTTCCATGGGTTGGTATAAGAATATCATTATCACTAAAGCTGGACATTAAATGAACATTTCAAATTAGGTCTTTTTTTTTAAATACTAACTGGCATTTTTATTTTTGGATTAGAAATTTGTTGAGGAAGTCACATCCCTAACATAATAAACCAAAACAGTATCATGAGAAACCCTTACTGCTGAGGAACCTGTAAAGGTATATGAAATGTTCTCATGTTATGAATTCATACTGTTTATTACAAATATATTTTAATACAGCACTTTGTCTAGTGACACAGGTGATCTTTTTGTCACCATGTTGCAAGTGGTATGGTAAAAACATAGTAAATCTGATATGCTACCTATCCATAAGGACCTTAAATGTTTATTATTTCATCATATTCACTATGTCGTGGCTTCACAAAGAGGAGCTGCCATGAACATTGAATTTAGCCAAGTTGCTTCTACATGCCAATTTAAACCATTCCATAAACTGCACAGGGTTCCCAATATCGCTCACCAACAGAAGCAGAGCATTCATCTCCACTTCCACATGAAATGCATGATGACATCACACAAAATAAAGCTGTCCAATAAAATATTTTGCATTCATGTTGCATGTGCAGGATGCAAATTACATGCTTCAGGAAGAAATTAGTGGAGATGTAATTGTGGTGAAATGTTACACGCTATCTTGGCTGGTGTTGTCAAATTGCCCATTTGTATTGATAAAATGTAATCATAAATCCTATGCCAAAAATGTTCCTTGGACCCACATGGCAGGAGCTTGACTATGGCCATCATTTAACAAATGAACAAATTAACAAAGCGCTTCAGTTTAAACATATTACCATTAGGTATAATGATTAGTAATGTACTCAGAGTCACAATAGCCTCAACTGAAAGTGTTTCTTTGCAAGAATCACCACTTTGATTTCCTGTGTAGTGGCTTTTCAGTCAGTTTGTCCTTTATTGGTTGTACTGTCAGACAGGATTGTCTAATGTGTTGGCTTACAACCACATATTATGGCAAAAGAAGTGTATTCAGTGGGTAAATGTCAGCACCATTTGGTAGTATTTGACTCTATTTATTGTTTTGTAGCATATATTAGGTTCTGTCAAAATTGTAACTTAGGTCTATCATGAGAAAAATATTGAAATAGTGCAAAAAGTTTGTTTCCATTGTTTGGTGTAGAAAGAAGGTCCTTGGATATTGAGTGTTAAATCTGGACCTTTTTATCATTGCTATAAAAATTTTGGGAGCGCAGTATTTTTGAACATCATACAATGTCATACAAAACTCAAAAAATAAAGTTTATATACAATATACTATGTTATATCAAAGCACTGTGGCCTTTGCAGCACTGGGTCCCAGGTTTGAATCTTGGCCAGGACACTATCTGCATGGAGTTTGCAGGTTCTGTCTGTGTGGGTTTCATCCCAAAAATATGCAGTAAGGTTAATTGGCTTCCCCTCAAAATTGACCTTAGGCTACATTAATGACATATGACTATGGGAGGGACATTAGATTGTGAGCTCCTTTGAGGCACAGTTAGTGACTATCGACTTTTTACAGCGCTGCGTAATATGATGGCGCTATATAAATACTGGGAAATAATAATACTAGAATGCAATTTTTACTTGTAAACTCTTAAGATCAATGCTTCAGTGTCTCAGTGTGTACTATTCATGCTTGGCTTTCTAGTAAAAAAAGAACAGTTGTGGCTCTGCACTTTTGGACTGCTAATACATACTGAATATTTACATGCTGCCCTCTCCATTGAAGAGGATGTGTCCCTAATACTTATTAGTTGTGTGTGAAACCTGAGCTCCCCGTTCCTTAGCTCTATTCACAACACACCAGTAATCAGACATTTTGTGAGTAAAAGATTAATTGTAAAAAAAAAAAACATTAATGTTCAAAATTTCAAATTTACCTAAAGTTTAGTTGTAGTTTAAAGTAGTTTAAAAATATACAATACTGAACACATTAAATTAAGAAAATACAGCATAAATTGTATGTTTCTTTTAACCCATTTGCTGCAAAAGTCTTTTTTTTTCTAAATTTTAATTTAATTTTTAATTTAATTAAATTTAGTGCACATTGACACAACAACATCTCAACATTTACGATAAATGTAAAACATTGCCTGAGGCAAGTAATTCAATACCAAACAGGTCAAGATTTCATCTGATGGTGGCCACAAGACCTAAAATAGGCAACATTTTCTGTAGGTGAAGCTGTACAAACTTATTTAGGTGTTATGTGTTATGTTATTCTTTGGAGTATATTTAAATGTTTTTAAAATGTTTTTTTTTTCAATTCATTTTATTGCTGTTACAAAGGATCTGACATGAGGGCATAACACATGTGGGGGGAATTGGGGGTAACATATCTAATAATGGTAAAAGAATATGGAAATAAACCTCTAGCAGCTTCCAGTTTACTTACATCCTAATACAACAGTGAAAGGCTTAAGACCAATATAAAAAACTAGCTAATTTTTATTAAAGATTTAACACTATCTACTAAGTTCTGGCATTTTCAGTAGCTGCCATTTTAAATTACAAGACATGCAAACACATGGGTGACATTCTAAACAGTCATTTTATGAAAAAAAAATTGCTGCCTGTCATTTTGCTGCCTGTTTCTCTACCGTTCAAAATGGCATTTACCAGAACAGTGTTTTATTCAGCAAGGCTATGCAAACGTCAAATATCTCAGCTCCAGTGACAGTGTGGGCACTTTCTCAGGGATAGTTAGCAAATACTTTAGCTATGAGCGTTCCTATACCTTATGATGCAGTACACATGATAAAAGCATTCTTCCTAACTAATTGTTTTTTATGTTTTAGCAGTACTTTGTAAGGTCATAGGCTTAATTAGCACTTGTGATTGGTTAAAAATGTATTGTACCCTTTTCAGTAATGGTAAATAGGAAACTTATTGTGTTGACTTCCTCAGCTTCATGGTAGGACTGTAATATCTAATACACAAGTCTGTGATCATCCTCACTGGGCAATGCACTTCAGCCTAAGTGGAATCTTATTTCTATCCAGAGCTAAAGAATGCCTGTAAGGAATCCCTACATGTATCTAACTTACAATTATTCAACATCAGAATTTCGAATTTTAAAAAATACCCCAGCAATACAGATGGAGAAAGGACAATTTATGTATTTATTAATTGCAGAGTCCATCTTACCTTTATGTAGTCAGAAAACACAAGCTGATAAATAAATAGCCATATCTAGACTAGTCGCCAAAAACGCACAGTATCTTAGTGTGGTAATTATTGTTAAGACCACCAAGACAAAAAGATCATTGGTGAAAATTGTTCATTGCTTAAGGAGCCCAGGGCAAACCTGGTTGAGAAACACTGGCTTAGCAGGAAGGAAGAAACAAGTGGAAAAAGGCTTGAAAAGGGAATCAAAGGTCCTTCCGTTAGTATATTGTAGTTCTTTCTCAACTGTGTACTGCAGCTCACCTCTGCTAAGACAAACTTCCTATATATCCAACTTTTAAACATTACATGCAACTACTTTAAGTTGCTAATTTTAGGAATCTTTTTTTCACCTAAATTGTTAAAAAAAGGTCCTCAGTGTCACACTTGGGGTGATGGAGCCTCTAGGGGGGGCTCTATGGCTTACACAAACATGGTGTGAGCTCTGGGAAGGGCCCAGGCGCTGAGTCCAAGCAGTAACCAGGTCTTCTCCAAGCCTCTAGTGGTGAGAATGTTGCGCTGCTGCTTACTGTCAGGTTGCGGTCCTTGAGCATAACGGGGTAGGCAGGATGATGCGCAGTACCAAATCACTAGGTGGAAGAGTTGTCAAGGAAGACTGGGGTCGAGGCAGGCAGCAAACAAGAGAGGTCGGGTCTTAATGGGAGCGCGGGCATGCCCAGATTTAGAAGTGCCCACATGCGCAGGAGAGCTATGGGTCTCAGTCTACCAAGATTTAATATGAGGCAGCTAGAATAGAGGGCTGGTCAGTCAGAAGTCCAATGGACATATTACTGTGGTAAAGGCATTGGTGGAGCAGCATTTAAGTACTGCTTTCTACAGTTTTTATTTTCTACCAGCATTTACTGTGTCCCTGAGATTTACATTTGGTGCATCGATGTATACAGGATTCAGGAGCAAGAAAACGTCATAAGACCACTTGTTTTCTTGTAGGGTATTCATTCTTTATGAATTCATTGCTGGGCTATAAATATTTACTGGTATTAAAGGTCACTGCATTACAGAAACAACAACATGGGTTAAAATGGTACTTTTTTCCAATTGATTATTTATCGATTCAGGTGGGCACTTATCAATTGGGATCTCCCAGTGGATTGATGACAGGTAAGATTATACCGGAGCAACAGAAAGAAAAAACAGTACATTGTAAAATGTTGTATATCCTTTTCGCAAAGAACATTTTGAATGGTAAATGATAAACATTGTCTTGGAATGCAAAAGATTCAGGTTAAAAAAAACAGTTCTGTTCTATTTCCTGGGCAAAAATTATTCTATGGTTATATATGAGCAAATCACCTAAAATCCACACAGTTTATGTCACTTGTCTAGATTAAAGATCCAAGAAAGTGTTTTTATATGGGGGGAATGTCCCGCTGTACACTCACTTCAAAATCCTACAAAAAGCCAGAAAGCTGTTTTCATAGAGATTAAGTAATTCGAGGTGATACAGTTGTCCAATTGCATCTTAATAAATCCTTGTTGTGAGAGCAAAGTTTTTACACAAAAAATCCAATCAAAATTTTGTGTTTAAATGTTTTCATAAAATAAAGGTGGAGAACCTGTCAGAAACAACTTCACTTTTGTTCCTATTATTCTTTAAGTTTCTTAACCATTTTTTTGTTCCATAAGAATATAATGGTGTTTGCCCTACACTCACATAATACATTAACAATGGTAATGAAATCTGTGATATTTCATTTATGCATAAAACAAATCAATTATTTGATTAATTTAGATGACCTTCTAATGCAGCACAGCAATGAAACTTATTATGCAGACAGATTATGCTGTGTTAAACCCATACCGCTAAAATTTCTGTGTCCGTGTTGAAGCAAACCTAGATGTTGAACTTTCTTGTATTTGTTTGACTGACACAGTATCACTTATTAAGGCGGCTGCAGATATAAAATGTCAGGAAGTTAGAAATGGCACTTAATTTTTATTAAGCACTTACAGAAAATAATAGGTAAAACAGATGCTCCAGGACAAGCTTTCAGACTGTTCTACCATTTATTAATAGCATTGTAATCCAGGCTAGAATTGACTACAATAGGATAGGCATAGGTTACAGGGAGTTAAAACCCAACAGCTTTTCTGAGAAAACCACAACACATGCAGTGTCCTATTTGTAACACGATGGCTAAATCGTCAGAATAAGGGCAGAATTTTTTTTAGATACCCTGGGCTTCCCCAGTTATTCCTCCTTCTCTGTTCCTATTAGTGGCCTAATTCCTATCCTTATGTCTGAAACAAAAAAAGACAGTACCACCAGACTTAATGCCACCAATAAGTGACTAGCCTCATAAAATGTGAAAATTCACTTTGCAAAACAAAAAAACCCAATCACATGCAAGGAAAATATTCCTGCAGAGTGATAATTCATTGTGCTAGATTAGCAGTTTTAAATAATTTGACAAATACCCTTATATTATAAATTATTATCTATGTTTTAGTTTTCAATACACAAACAAACAAAGAAAAAAGTGAGAGGTTTATAATAAAAGCACATTAAAATACATTTACAGCATGGACTGCTCTGGTGAACTGTAGTGATCTATTAAGGGGCCCAAAGGTCTTCTTTATCAGCATAAAGTCATATTGTTCTTTGCATACCCCAAAACATTTAAAAATCTTAGGCACAGGGCCTATGTGTTCCTTATGTTAAATTTAGACAGAAATAGGGAAGAATAAAGGCACATAAAGGGGGAGGAGGGAGAGGAAGTGTGCCCTAAGGGTTTAGGGTTGTATGAAACATACATTAAGAACAAAGTGGGTGAAAAGAGGAGAAATGGAAATGGGCAGGGCAGAGAGGGAAGGGGTAAGGGAAATGGGAGAGGGTAATATAGGGAGAGAGACAAATATTCCAGGACATCTAGTGTTTCTTTACCTGGCTTTCCAGGTCCAAATGTCCATAAATTGTAAATTATTCTGCAGTACTATTAAGAGTGTACAACATGCTGGCCTGAAAGAAAACAATCTTTTTAGGAACCTACTACTTATAATGTAACCCTGAGCATCAGAAGCTTGCCTGATAGCACAAACTATCCGTGTTACCAAGTGTAAAAAGAAAGTAAGGCACCAGAGGGCAGACTGAGAGGCAGCACGTAGAATCCAAACAGTAAACAAAAACAAGGCAATTCGTTTTATTATATGTTTACTGCTACTAATGACTTGTGAATTGGTGTAATCCAAGTTTCTGGAGTTTTGGTAATTTTAATTTAGAGTCCTTTAAGCATTCCTTTTTATAGAATTCTATAGGAGATGATAGAAGTTTGCTGATGAAAGGATTTTTTCCCTAGTTACTGATTAGGTGGAGACCAGAGAATAAGGCTTTAAATCTCAAATTTCACCCCCATAATTCAGGAAAATTTGAAATACACATCGAAAAAGCACTATTTCTCAAATAGAAAAGTTATATGTTAGAATTTCACTTGAGCAAGTTTTCTAAGTCTTAGATCTAAAAATTCTGCAAAGCTATTGAACTGAAACCTGAAAAAAGCAAAGGAAAATAAAAAGTGAACATGAAAACACTTCGAAGCTAAAAAAAAAAAAAGAGTCTTGTATTAACAATTCTGGAACTGAATAGATCCAGTGGTACAATAATCTTGTAAGAAAAGAATAAAGGGAAAAGTAATATGAATGATCTGTAAGAAGTAATGGTTTACCGAGAAGGAAGAGACTGCAGGATTTTAGGACAGTAAGGTCAGTTATTCACAGAAAAGTGGACCAATTTACTGCATTGTCTGAAAATAACACCTTGAAAGACAATCTGGCTAGTAGAAATTTAGTAAAGTTCTCTCTACTTTCCTGCCATTATAGCATGCAGAAATACAGAGTAGGAACTGAGCCATGTATATTACCTGTTTTTTTAGACAGTTTTGCTGAGAGGTGAAGGCGTATAACAAGAGTAGGGATTCAATGGTGCACAGTATTAGGCAAAAGGCAGAACAAAGGGTGTAAAAATGTGGTAGTATTACCAATGGTGAGGACATTCCCTGCTGTCATGGATCTCAAAGGGGCTGGACTTTCTACAGTCAAAATTACAAATAAGGTAACAGTTGGTATGTGATACACTTCTCTCAACCTAAAGGTTTTCTCAAAAATTTCAAAACCAATAAAAGTGTGTATATAGTGGATAAAGGTACCCATTAGACAGGTGGGAGAAATACTTGTCTGGCCATGAAAATGTACTATACCAATATGCTTATAAGATTTTATCAAGAAATGTACCCTTTAAAGGTTTTTTTGAAGTTACAAATCTGTGGATATCACCACTGAATGCTACCAGCTTAACACACCAGGAATTACCCCTAGGGTATCTAAACCTAGCAGTTGGTATCCCCTAGGGCTGCAGACATGAAGATTTCAGCACAGCTAATACTAGCCTGTATGAGCTTCTGCATCATTGGAGATTCATAAACAGCACAACACTTTTCTTGATTCTGCAGTCCAGGACTTGTAACACTAAAAAACCTGTAAAACATGTGCACCAAAAATAACTGACCTAAGGACTCTATAACCATTATGAGAACCTGTTAAACTTACGCAAGGCTCTGAATGTTCACTTTTAAGTTATTGCAAATGTGACTATGAAAATTTTCCTCCAAATGTAAGTGTTGAGTACAGCCTTTTCTATTTTAACACAGTGCTGCGTAAATGCATACATTAAAATCCAAAGTGTAGAATTAGAGATTCAGAGATGAGAGCCCCCCCTTAGATCTCACAGCTACCTTGTCAGTTGTATGAGCTCATACCAATACTGTCTTCCAACTCCCACATAACTACAATAGTTATGTTATCACCTTATGTTAACAGGTGGAGCAAACCGGCTAATCATACTTCAGGTGATCACTCTTCTGGAAATATATCCTAAATAATATCGTGGAAAAATACTTACATTTTACTATAGCTCCCTTTTTCACGTAAAAGCTGCTGAATTTATTGAAAAAATATAAAATTATTTTTATTATTTTTATTAATATTAAACAATATTTTTATAATGCCAACATATTATGCAGTGCTCGACATAAAATAGGGGTTGCAAATGACAGACAGATACAAACAATGACACAGGAGAAGGAGGGGACCCTGCCTAGAAGAATTTACAATCTAAGAGGTGGGGGAAGTATCACACAATAGGAGGGGAGATATGGAGTGGTGGGAAGTAGTGGGGGTTTAAGGGACAGAAGAAGAGAGGAAGGCAAGTCCTAAAAGATGGGTTTTGAGTGCTTTGTTAATTGTGCAGAAAGTAGGAACAAGCCGAATAGGACGAGGAATAGTGTTACTGAAAGTCTGTGCAGCTCCATTGGAGGACTAGAGAGAGCGGCTAAGGGAGTATTTTTCTATCAGAAAAGGTATGTAGGTTAGGAGCTGTGTAGGGATTTGAAGGCTTAGCACAGGGGATGAATTTGATTCCAAGGTGAAATGGAAGCCGGTGTAGAGAACTGCAAAGAGATGCAGCAGAAGAAGAGCGGTGGGAAAGATGGATGAATCTGGCTGCAGCATTCATAATAGATTGTAGAGGAGAGAGTCGGGTTAGTGGAATACCAGAGAGGGGGAGGATACAGTAGTCCAGACACACACAGTAGCATTCATTGGATGTGTAACACGTTAGGATCAAGGGAAGAATCAATAGATGTCTGTCACCTTGGACCTCAGTGTCCCTGAAACGCCGGTCTTATTTTTGCACAGGATGCTGGTATTTTGGATTAACATTTTTTACATAAGACTTAGGTAAAATACTGAAATGCATTTTGGAACTCTAGTTCCTTCTTCCTATAGGTCTGTACTGCTGTCTGTGATCCTGATTTTCAAAAAAGTTGACAACAGTAAAGAAATGGAAGGAAAATCTTCAAATATGTGAACACTACCTAAGAGGAGATTTCCCTCATAATGGAAGATATCCTGCTGGGTCCTTCCTGTTGAGCTATCAAGACAGGAATTGATGGGAATTTTCCTTAATGACACAAAAACAATACTTATTCTATCCCAAAAAAAGTTTTAGCTTTAGATATACTTTATGGAGTGGAAATATTGTCCCTGAGTTATTAAAGCTCTTCAAAGCCAGGGAAGCTAGACTATCATGGGTGAACTTGGGTGATGCAGAAAACCTGGAAAATCATTTTTTATTATTTGGAAAATGTTTCCAATCCTGGACCAGATCCATTTCTGGTTTTCTGGATCATTCAGGTTCACCCATTATAGTCTATCTTCTCCAGATTTGAAGAGCTTTGATAAATCAGGTCTATTATTTTTTACCATATTTAAATGTGTATCCCAATATTAAAATGTTCAAAAATGTATAATCAGCACTATAAATCAACAAACATGGTCTATCAAATAAATTCAGGAATAGTAAAATGGTTCCAAAAATGGAATGGACCAATATCATGACTAATAATGTTTATTAGTTATTTACAAGTCTCACAATAGATAAAAATGTCCTCAAAATCCCAGTAAAACCAATAGTTAAAACAACTAAAAACACAAAGAAGGGACTATGTGCATCCTGTACAAATGAGCATAAAATCAGTATCCCCCAAATATGTGTATGCCTGAGTCTGCCACAAATAATACACAATAATGATAGACAGTACCTGTAAAATCTAACACTTGTGAATACATCCCCTGACAAGTTTTCTAAGAAAACAATTACTGATTACATTTTTTTTGTGCTAATGCTAAACTAAAAGAAAAAATAGCCCTTTAAAGTATCTGCATTTTGAAGACATTAACTAAAAAGCTCTTACAATAAATATTGCCCATGAACAGCTAAAAGCCTTTTGAATATGCAATAAAGATACCTAGTGACCTTACTTTTTACTTTGCTGTGCCTTGTGAATTTTTTCCGTAATAAATTTCTTACAATCTAATTTTCCGTACCGACAGGCATAGAGGAAAAAAGGAATCCAGTCTAGTTCACAGAATGCTGCCCTTGAAAGAGGGACTTTCACTTCATAATTCAGCCCCTACATCCAATTTTTATATATTTCCTGGTAAATTCATTGACTTACAATTTCCTGCATGGCTTGAAATGTAACGTAAAATTTCTATTTAAAATCATATAATATTATAGGGTAACATATAAAACAAGCGTACCTATTTCAGTCAAAGTCCTGTACTTAATTTTTATTTTGTATTACTAAATTAATAAATCATTTATAACCCTCTTAGCACAGCCCTAAACCAAGGAACAGTTCTTAAAGTTTTTTCAGTATATAAATAAAGATAACAAATTTAATAAATATTAAAAAAAAAATATTTTATTATCTTTAATCAATGTTTTTAAATGTGAAATAATGTACGGAAAGTTGTAGTATTTCGTATAATATTTAATGTCTAATTTCTCTTATACAGTGTTTTGATTTTCTAGCTTCATATTAAGGTGCAGATGTTTGATTCAACATACTTTATGCAAATAACAGTATTTCATATCTGTAACAGATAATAGTATTAAATGCTGTACTCAAAATGGTAAAACAATGAAAGCTGAACAATTAAAAAATGTATGTGTTGGCTTAAAATGCACACGCCTGGAGTATTTTTTAAAAAACATGTGCATGGTCCAGCACAGGGGTTCTCCAGATGTTGGAAGGGGTTGCATGAGTGGCTGATTAACATCACAACACCACTTGGCAGAGCCAACCTTATAAAACCAGGGGATTCCCCTGACACCTGGATATTCCTCAGGGATAAAGTTCCTCTGGGGTAAAAAGCATGAACAATTCTGTTTTGATGCCATAATAAAATAAAATGCCATTGATTTTGGGGTCAGGCATCATATATTCCTATGCTATTCCTATTACAAAAACAAACACACATAGTTAATTCTTCTTGTGAACCAGCTTTTACCTTTAACTGATATGTGGACAAAAAGGTTCTTAATCTCTAAATCCCTTGATTATAGAGTATGGTATACATTTAAATCAAACTGCTATTGGACCACTTAACTGGTAGGCAGTCAAGATGTGCTAGAATCAAGCCAACAATGTGCACTGAAAGCCGTCAAAGGTGCCGACTTTACCCACTTGAAGCACGTCACAATTCTTTGCTTCTCTGTGGAAAAGTGAAATATCTGCCAGTCTGTAGCCAACTTTTCACTGGGTTAAACATCAACTTATTACAGCAATGTACCTTACCACCCCCCCCCCCCCCCCTTTTAGGTTAAAAGAGAAAGTCAGCAATGTTTCTGCAGCGTTTCTGCAATGTTTCTTCAGTTGGACAGGTTCAGTTCACTGCCCATCACCTTCTTGTACACTTTATGGTTGATTTATTAAAGAAACAGAGGCTATTGACTGATAATAGTGAGCGTTTCCTGAGGTTATTCATTCAGATGAGGCTATGTTCAACTCATTTACCAATAGGGCACAAGTTTTGTTGTATTTTTCCTTGCACATGATTGGCTATTCAAAGTGAACACAGGTCTACCTTAAGAACTGCCACCAAGTTTGCTAAGTTAACAAGCTCTACTTTATTAGTACATTGGCTACTTTGTGTGTTTATTTTGAGTGAGGGACTCACTCAATTATTTCCTCTAATCTTAAAGATAAAATGTATTCTGTGTACATCTTGCCCTCCTTGGTGGTCCTTCCTTCTCCCTCCCCTATCAGTATTCTCTGTATATTGTGAAATAAAATCTTATTGTTTTAGTTACATACTTTATTTTAGACCCAATTACATCATCACAAGGGCTCCCAAAGTTACTTTGCAATCCAGGCAGATCATGACTGGTGTTTGAAAATTGGCTGGGTGCTGTACAAAGCTTCCTGAAAAAATCACAAGGGTCTGTCGTAGTATCCTTTTATACACTCTCAACTCTGATTTGATATCTAGATCTTAGTGTGTGGGAATGTTCCTAAACTGCATTTTCAAGCAGATATCCCTGGATAATTCCTACTGAGCTGTGATAAATTAAAGAACTGAAATCCAAATAATAAAAGGAGTAGGACAGACACAGTAAGGTTAGATTAAAAAAGGGCTAGATAATGTCAGACATCCTCTAGCCAGAAAATAAGGCAAACTCTGTCTGGCATCTAATGCACTTTATGATAAGCTCACAGCATGCAGTAACATCAGAGTAAGCTATTACAGTATAAGAGAGGAACCTGTCCAACTGTGAAAGCCTGAAAATAATGCTGGAGTTCTGATTTAAGTTACCGAAAAGAGACGATCACTAAAAATAAAGTATTTCTAGGAAATTTTAAAGATCTCACAGACAAAAGCCAATAATCCTAAAAAAAGCTAAAAATATCTGCAGTGTTTATTTTATTATATATAAAATAATTATCTTCACAGATTACATTTTGTAGTAACCACAATGCTTATGGAATATACCTACTGTACCGCCAGCAAATTCTAAATGAGAGCTCAACCTGTATCTCTTGTGTTTAAATATATTTCTCATTGACGGGAGTGATGGCAAGCTATTTCAGAAACCAAGAAATTTTAATATGTATAAGTAGCTCTTACTCAGCATGAATATGAATAATAATAAGCGAATATACAGTATATTTCAAGCTCCTGTTAAAGACTAAGGGACAAGACTGGACTTGATTTTATATAGCTATGTATAATGTATAAAAACATGCATGACATTATTATTTCTGCTTCTTTTCTACTTTTAATACATTTATCACCAGGGGGTGGTCTAGAGCAGAGGTCAGCAAACTTTTTTGGCCACTAGACTATTTCAGGGGTAGGCAGGAGAACACTAGGCCTGACTCTCTCTCGAGTCCCGCCCTAATGGCTCCACCCCCACCAGGAACGCCCCCGGAAGGGAATTCCCTATTTACACCAGCGGCGGAAGTGAAGAAGGGAATAGGGAAGGGAGCCACAACACGGAGGCTCAAGAGCCACATGCGGCTCCGGCTCCGGTAGTTTCTTCCAGTTCCACCAGGGGTTGCTGGCTAGGATTAGGCAGGATCAGCCTGGGGGCGTTAGGCCGGAACAAACTACCGGCTATGCTGTATCTGGCCTGAAGGACAGAGTTTGCCAACCTCTGCTCTGGAGCATTGTGCCTGTCAGCTTTGGGAGGGAGACTTCTAAAGAGCGTCCTAACCAAACACCCCCACCCATGCTAAAAGACATATAGACTGGTGTTAAATAGTAGGGGAGCCTGTATGCTCGCAGCTCTAAATAGGAATATAAAGGCTGCATGTCTGGTGTGCTGAGCAGGTTACCTATCTCTTTGTCCACAGATCTACTCTAGCACAGTTTACATATTAGGCCTAAAAGAGAAGCAGTATATTAGCAAAACACCAAGACATCCTGTCTTCTGATGACAGCTGCAGGGACTGTTCAGAATGTTTGCTTAGTGCAAAAAAACAGACAAAATCATGTGTTTGGATGTGAAATTATTGTTCCTGAATCTGTAACCTAATTATAGGCTGAGAGATGAAACCTGATAACCAGGCATCAAAACCTTTGAAATGTGCAGCATAAAGTATAGTATATCGTTTCTCATTCAACACATTAAATATTTTCTGCTTTCGAAGCACCAAGACCTACTCTTCAAGGAAAGTCATATTACTTCTGGAGATATAAATTTAGCCATGAAATCTCTGCGCACCAGTCTACATCACATATTTGACATTAGCCTGTCAGTTGTCATGCTTGCTGCTATATATAGGCAGTATATATGTATTTTTAAGTAACCTGCTTGTATTTATTATGCCAATTGACATCATAGTAAGTCCAAGTGTTTAATAATGGATCTGATTTTAATTCCTTGAAGGAGGTGAGACTTCACCGATCTGATTATTATTAGAGATTTTAACTGATTAAAATGTAGATTTAAAAAAAGACAAATGTGAATATAAATATAATATATAGTGTATTTTACCTGTCCGGTACTTGATTTAGCCAATAGTTAAAAACAGTTATGAGAAGAAAAGATGTTGCCTTTTTTGTCTCATTGTCTTGTTACAATGAATTATTCCAAAAATATTGTAAATTAAAAAAAAAAACTATGGTACGTGTTGAGACAAAGGCCTTGATTTATTAAAGCTCTCCAAGGCTGGAGAGAATACACTTTCACCAGTGAAGTTTCTGGCATTGCCTCCTTCCAGATGAATCAGAAAAATGAGTGTGGGGGCATATGACAGTCTAATATCTTAGTATGTAACTGTGCAAAAATCAGGTCTTTGTGATTCTTAAAACTATTTTTCTTTTAGTAAGAAGCTGTGATGACAGAGGCACAAGCCAGTTTCACGTCATTGGAGTTACAGGCCGTCATGAAGTTTTTGTTTCTCCAGGGAAAGTCAGCAAAGGAGATTCACACTGAGATGTCACAAACACTGGGGGAGAAGTGTCCTTCCTAAAGCACTATCAAAACCTGGATATCTTGTTTCAAGACTGGGCATTTCACTGTTGAAGATGAGTAGGTGGCCCCCAACCTCAACTGACCCGGCAACCTGCTATGCTGTCCATGAGCTGAATATTGAGGACCGGTGAATATTCGCAAAAAACATAGCACAGATACTTGATATCTCACGGGAGCGTGTTGGGTTTGTTATCACTACTATCTTAGACATGCGCAAGCTTTCAGCGAAGTGACTGACGAAATGTTTGAACAGTGATCAGAAGAAGGAACGAGTTGAGGCATCCAAAGCCGCTGTTAGCCCTGCGGGTCGTGCCGGCGCCGCTGCTCCTAATTGCAGGCACGGGCGCCGGGTCCTATCTTTCAGGTAGAGTAACCCCAGTATCTGTGTTTCATGCCAGAGTTTCCTTCCTGCTGGAGACTTGCTCTGGTGTTTGAGCTGGGTGGGTGTGTCTCTCTTCATCTATGAGGCAACACTTACACGCCCTCTGTTTCTACAGCCTATGGCTTTAAAGCCACTTCCTACTACAGTAAGTTGCCTGAGCAATCTCATGGTTTTAGCTTGTCTAACTCCTAGTGCAAAGGTGCTTCTTTTGTCTGCTTTGCTGTGTACCGGACCTTGTTTACTGAACCCTTGGACTTTCCCTGTTTGCCGCCTGACCCTGACCTCGGATTTTGTGTATGGACTTTTTCCCGGTTGCCGCTTGACCCTGACCTCGGATCTTGTTTATGGACTTTGTCTGATTGCCACCCCCCTCTTGGCCAAACAAGCCCCATCGGCACTTGCACCGAGTACCCTGACCCCTCTGGTCAGCTGCCACTGACCTGGGGATCGCTCTGGAGTGGCACCTGGCAGCTACCCTGTGGCCCAAGCCTATCCTCACCATCAGAGGCTCTAGTGAAGACCAGGTAGCGGCTTAGTGATGCCTCTCTCCGGAGCATACCCAGTCAATGGCACACTGGGTCCACACCCACGTGCATTACAGCCGTTTTGGCCTATTTAGAAGCTGCACAGGACTTTTTGGCTTGATTGAACACTCTGGGTTTCAAATTCGTCCACCATCCCCCCTACTCATCTGACCTGGCCCCTTCGGACTATTATCTGTTCCCAAATTTGAGGAAACACCTGAAGGGGCAACGTTTTGAGGACATTTCTGATGTCAAAGATGCTGCTGAGAGCTGGTTTGCGGCCCAAACAAAGGACTTTTATTTGAACGGTCTGGAAAAGCTGCAACTATGCTGTACCAAGTGCATCAGTCTCAGGGGGGAATATGTTGAATAAATGTGTTATTTCATAACTCTGGCTCTCTTCTTTCTGTGCAAAGCCAGAAACTTCTCAGCACCCCCTCGTACATTCATTTAAATTTTAATATGTTATGTACATTCTACCATTTATATTTATACAGGTAGTCCTTGGGTTACATACAAGATAGGGACTGTAGGTTTGAATTTGTATGTAAGTCGGAACGGGTACAATATTTTAACAAATGCAATTAGGACAGATGTTTGTCTCAACATATGATTATGCAGCATGTTGTCAATTACTGTATAAAGTCCTCACTGTTAGTTAATCATAAACAAAGCTTTACACAGCCTAGACATTCATTAACTTCTGGAGCAAGCTGTGTTTTGATATGCAAAAAGAAACAACTGCAGAGTTTGTCTTGATCATTAACCCCCCTGGCGGTTGTCCCGAGTGTTGCTTAGGGTAAAAAAAAACATTACCACACTGAGGGTAGCTAAAAAACATAAAAAAAAAACAAACTCACCTTGTCTCATCGCGTTCCCCGGCATCCTGCCCGATGCATCTCATCCTCAGGCAGCGTCCATTTCTTCGGATCTTCAGCCGGCGAGTGCAGTGACTTTACCGGGGATTCCCGGACGGTGCATGCGTCCGTGTGTCCGGGAGGTGCTGCTGGAAATTCAAATAGTTTTGTATTGGATTTATTACAAAATAGCTGTATTGAATCCAATACAAAGTAATCCTTTGTATATATTTATATACACATATATACATATTTATATATATTATACATGCTACTGTACAGTTATATTACAGTTTTCAGTATTTTTATGCACCCTTGTGGGGTTAAAGAGTTGCAAGAGGCTGCAGAAGAGTTCACTTCCCCTAAGATCACCCACAACCTCAGCTGTGTTTAGCAAATGATTTCTTCTGCATGTCATGCAAACCACCCCCCTCCCCCCTTCAAGCCTCCGTTCTGCACACAGCAAGCCTCTCTTCGTATCTAGGAGGCGTCTGTATGTCGGATGTCTTTAACCGGGGGAGGGGGCTACCTATATATATATATATATATATGTTTATAAATTTATGTATACAGTACTAAGATGTTCCTATTATTACTTTTAAAGTCCATTCGGGAGGTTTCTCACTGATCTCTCAGCGAGAGGCACAAAAAACAATTTTGTTGTTTTCTTCTTTCTACATTTTACTAGGATA
>NC_092863.1:72075055-72104207 GCF_032062135.1 Pyxicephalus adspersus
GGCAGGGATCAGCAGCTTGCTTCCTGGTGCAGAATGCCGGCTTGTTACTTTCAGTTTCACTCTGCACTGCAGCCAGGAGCAGACACGTGCTGCAGCCAGGAGACATCAAGGAGACACACACAGGATCAAAAATCGGGGGATGTCTTATTCACGGGTGAGTGTCTTATTTTAATTATTTTTTCAAAAATCAGGCTTATTTAATGGGGATGTCTTAAAATCGGGGAAACACGGTATACTTTTAGGCATTGTTTTGTGTTTTTTTTTTTACCATTTCACTTTCTGTCTTTCATCTGTGAAGCTGAGTGATCTAGAAAACCTAAAATGCACCTGGTCCATGATTGAAAACATTTGGTAATAAAATAGCAAATTACTTAGGAATTAAGAATTAAGAAATCCATTCCAGGTTTGATGGATCACCCAGCCTTACCTATGAAAGATTATCTTCAACAGTCTTGGAGAGCTTTAATAAATCAGCCCAATGAAAGGAAATCTCTTAAAAAGTGAGGAAAATGTTCAAGACAGTTGTCACCAAGTAAAAGTGTTGCTTTTGAAAAATGTTGACAACAACATTTTTTAATTTTCCCCTGAGTGGTCTCAGGAACAAAAAGAGATGAATGAATCTCCCCATTGGGGACTCAGCAGTATTAATCTGACAACACTATTAATCCTTTCAATACTGAAAACTAAAAAAAAGTTTACACTAACATGCAAAAAAAATATTAGGCTCTGTGGGCCTGGTTTATTAAAGCTCTCTAAAACTGAAGAGGATACTTTTTCATCAGTGATGCTGGGTAATCCAGCAACCCTGGAATGGATCTGGTCCAGCATTAAAAACATTTGCTAGCAAATAGCAAATTATGTTAAGAAATCCATTCTGGGTTTTCTGGATCACCCAGCTTTACTGATGAAAGTGCATTCCCTCCAGCCTTGGAGAGTCCTAATAAATCAGGCCCTATATTTTCTTGTACATCTCCAGACAATATATTTCCAGAGAAAGTTCCTGGCTGGATGTTACTGGCAACAAGTACTGGCAACAAGTACTTCCCATTGATTCTCTCATAAATAAAGCCCACCGTGTATTCATTTAAACACCCAGGCCCAATAATAAAATGTTCCTAGAAATAATGGAAATGATGTGTTAGGCCTGTGTTTCCCAACCTGGGTTCTCCTGGAGGTTACGATGATTTCCATGAGCAATGAGCTATCTGTGCCTCCTGAGTCAGTTTAAAGCAGTCCTATCTTTACATTTTTAACTTTATATAAAAGGATAGATTTAAAGATTTGAAGTTCTTACTGAAGTCTTCTGTCTTTACTGCAGCGCACAGCCTCCTGGGATACCTATATCACGTATCCCAGGAAATTGTGGTTTGCTCTTTCCGTGCATGCCCAATCATGGGCATGCATAAAAGGGGCTTTCCTCTACTAAAAAAACAAAATCAAAAACGTATTTTTACATTTTCCAGAACTCCCTCACCCAATCTTGCCTCTGCACCAGTATGGTGTCCAGTCCGCATCAAGACAAAGAAGGAATACAGGACAGAGCAGGACCAACTCCACTCGGAACACATAAGGATAGACGGCTTTCCACCTGTAAATGTACGTTTTATTTTTTATTTTTTTTTGATAGTTCTGCTTTACCTGACACCGGTGATCTTTCTGGCTATATGTAAGGATGACATTCTTTCTACCAGCCAGCAATGTAAGATGCATGACCCCCACACTAATGTACTGTGAGCTATGGATATTGTAATTTTAGCAGGGGTTCCCTGAAGACATGAAAGTTATTTCAAGGGTTTCCACATATTAAAAAGGTCAGGAAAGACTGTGTTAGGCTCAGAAATTTTAAACTGTAGTAGGGTCACAATAAAAAGAGGAAATCTGAGAATCGTGTCATATAAAGTTCAGTGTTTATTGTAAACATAAAGAAGCACTGAGATAATATTATTGTTTTTGGGAGATATGCATTGCCTTCATCATTTATTTTCCATGCTTTTTTCCATGAAATTGAATGTATTGTATCCTTCCTGTACAAAGCCTTTTTTAAAATCCTATTTAGGTCTCAGACAAATTCATTAGGAAAGTTCAAACTCATTTTTAGTACAAACCAGAAAGCTTGCATTCTTTTTTTTAACAACATTAATCTCATTATTACTTTTCCTGTATGTTCTGCTCTTAATGCTTTTTTATCTTATCCTTACAGTCACATAATATTGCACATTTTCAGTACTACACTGGCATCTTGTGTTAAAAAGGAATCACTACAAAACTACTGACATCAGTCCTGTATTATAGGATAGACAGAGAGCAAAAATAAATGAACAAACCATACCCAAGAATAAAAAGTCATAGTTTAATAAAGCAGGTAAGTATTTCTACTGGATTAGCTGGAGTGCTGTTAGGTCAGCTAGTTTTTATCACGATCAGAAGTAATACATCTTGCAATTCACATAGATTATAGATATATATTACAGTAAAGAATGGTTAAGTAACAGAAACTAAATCACTAAAACCTTGTATAATCTTTAATCTTTATATTTTGATTTTAAAAAAATAATATTTTCCAGTACAACTTTCACTAAACTAATACCTGGTGATCCTGCAATGAAGTTCTGATAGTAAAAATGCTATGGCAATGTCTCACAGTGTTACCTTGTGTTTCATAACCCTCCCACTTGGGACATTTATGGGGTATAGGAGTAACTATTTCAATAACATATTAACTGTTTCAATACACATTATGCAGACTTTGTCCCAATCAGGAAATCCATCTTGACAAATACAGTGCAAATATCAATGGAGTGCATGCTGTAACCGCTGCAGATTAAAACACTGAGATGTAACAAGGTTTTAAAGAAAAGGTTTGAAAACTGGTCACTGTTTTTGAAGCATTGTGTAGTTGCAAACTAAATGTGAGGTTAGAGTTTCATCTAATTAAAAAAAACTATTATGTTTTCTATCTGTGTCCCATTGTGAAGATTTGCTTATATAAACACAACAGAAAGTTAGGGGAAATCTTATTAAAGGCAGCAGGGATCACTTTACCACAACAGTCTTCACCACAAATCTCCCCTCTAGAAAATGTACTCTCTATTCTGGTAACAATTCAATACTTCAAATTTTCCCTCACTTTCAGTCCCAGTGGCAATGCCTAGTCGGACAAATAGAGCAAGTGAGCAGGGACACAGACAGCGATAAAAATCCTTTGCTACTCTAAAGAACCTACTCTTTACTTGACACAGTCTAATAACTTGTAGCTGTTTGAACTACTTCTGTAAAGTGACAGTTGTGACAAGGTGGTGATCAGGGAGAGTGAAAAGATCTTCACAAATTTCCTATAGAGATTGCGACTACCAACATAGCAACCTTCATCGGCCCTGATCAGGTTTGATCTTTACCGGTGATGGACAAACTCATCCAGGTTTGGTTTGTTACAAGTTTGGCAAAAATTTTTAAAGAAAAAAAATAAAAAACAAAAACACATTTATCTTCAATCCCGCAAGGTAGCCCGATCACTTCGGGGGTGTTCTGCACCAGGTACTGCGTTGTCTCGGCATCCTTCCCAGATCCGGCACTCTGGGCACTGCCATCTTTGTCTTCTCTTCCGGGTTCTTCATCCTACATCATTCGACCCAGGCGCGAGAACGAGTGACGTAGGATGAAGAACCCGGAAGAGAAGACAAAGATGGCAGTGTCCGGATTGCCGGATCTGGGAAGATTGACAAATTTTTCTCTTTGAGCAAAAAGGCTCCTTCTGCGCATGCTCGAGATGCCTAGGTGGCCGGGAATAAGAGGGCGGTGCTGCACCTAAAAAAAAAAGAATTTTTACCCTACATTAAAGGGTTCTCTACCATTTTATGTAGAGTGAAAATTCTGAGTATAGTTATGCTTTAATGTTCACACAACTATTTCATTACAAACCTATCTATAATGCCAGAAATCAGACTGATGCACAAACTTCATAAGAATTTTTCAGTGGAAGCACCGTTTAAAAGATTTAAAAAATCAAATGTAGCTATGGTACCTGAGACTGTGATTATAGTATCATTTGGTAGTACCCAAATGTATGCTTATAAATTTACTCGTACAGGTAGTCCCCGGGTTACATAGAGATATGTTTCTAAGTTAAATTTGAGTGTAAGTCGGAACAGGTACAATATTTAATAAATGCAATTAGGACAGATGTTTGTCCCAACATATTATTAGGCAGCGTGGTGTCAGTTACTGTATAAAGTCCTCACTGTGAGTTATTCACAAAGCAAGAAAGCAAAAAAACATTTTATGGAGCCCAGACATTCATTAACTTCTGGAGCAAGCTGTGGTTTGATATGCAAAAAGAAGCGACTGCCGAGTTCGTCTTGGTCATTAAAGAGTTAAAAGAGGCTGCAGAACAAGCTCACCCCCCTAAGATCACCCACAACCTCAGCTGTGTTCAGCAAAAGATTTCTTCTGCAAGTCATGCAAACCGCCCCTCCCCCCTCCAAGCCTCCTTCCTGCATGAAACGAGCAGAGAAGCCCTGTTCGTATCTAGGAGACGTCCGTATGTTGGATGTCCTTAACACGGAGACTACTGATTAGTGTTGGTGTTCGAATTCGGGCTGTCCTTATTTTCAATCAGATTCCTCTTGCAGCCCTTTACTAGTTGTATGTGTTCTTGGATGGAGTTTCTCTATCCAAGAACACAGGGCACTAGATGTGATGAATCGGGAAACTTGTCCCCATTCAACCTTCAGTACCCGGGGATCACCTGCAGTCACAGCTGTGACTGCAAAGTTCCCACAGTCATGTGACCGTGGGAACTGAACTGCAGATGAACTCTGCAGTTCCACTACAATCCCCGGGGCACTACAGCTCAATTAACCTGTAGTGCCCCGAGGAAAATGTGCCCACTCTTCTCAATGATTGCAGACTTGGCTCCGCAAGCATCTCTTACTCTGTAACAGGCACAGTAATATGATACATTTGTTACATTTTTCTCGGTGGATAAAAGTAAAGTGTAACAAATGTATCAGAATATTACTGTGCTGGAAAGTGTGTTACAGAGTGAGAGATATGTCATTGTAGGATAACCTGTAAAAAAATAAATAAATAGTTAAATAAACACAAACACTCAATAAATTAGTTTAACATTGTTGTTTTTTTTTAACACATTTTTTTAATCCAAATTTTTGCCATCAAATCTCGTTTTTTTCGGGTCGGATCTATCTGAATTCGAACAGCCATATTCAGGTTGAAAATAAGGACAGCCCGAATTCGAACACCAACACTAATCAGTAAAGAGGTAGTCTCCGTGTTAAGGACATCCAACATACGGACGTCTCCTAGATAAGAAAGGCGCTTGGTTGTGGGTGATCTTAGGGGGGTGAGCTCTTTCTGCAGCCTCTTGTAACTGACCTTAGAATGACTAAGACAAACTCTGCAGTTGTTTTTTTTTTTTGTTTTTTTTTTTAATCAAAGCACAGCTTGCTACAGAAGTTAATGAATGTCTAGGCCCGCCTAATAATATGTTGAGACAAACATGTAACCCGGGCACTACCTGTAAAGCCGACACTGTTAGCTGACACACAGAGGTTACCAATGAGCTTCATCAAAAATATGCTATGCTGCTCTAAATATGTAAAACTCCCCCTACTAGTACAGAAATCCTGTTTTTATTCATAATATATAACGTTTATATGTTTGGAAATGATCTTTGCCTTAGCCTTATTTTACTTACTGCTTAAAAGAGTGACCCATATTTTGAGGCACCCAGAGCAATAGAAAACACAACTATAGGTATTTTCTCCTGAAGCCAATTCATTGCCTTTTGAGCGTATTTTATATGTGAAAAAATGTATTATTATAATTAGTATAAATTATTATCAACTTTTCTTCTCTCATAAAAAATAAAGTACACCCAGGGCCAAATTTCCATCACTAAAGCCTGTAGGCATATGCCAAAAATACACCTCATCTGGGATTGCAACGTTAAACTCAACAATATCTTGTTTAACTATCCCTAATATACCTTGGAATACTGTAATATGGTGTAAATAATTTATAGATTATATAGATGACTGTATTCCTAATAATGGAAAAAAATATGTTACAGAAAAATTATAAAGGGAAAGGCTGCCAGCTATGGACCTATTGCATTTTAATTAAGATCTCCCTATAGCTTGACGTCTACATTGCCATTTCATATTAAAGCAGACCTATACTCAATGTTTTTACTTTACATAAAGGGAAGACAACTCTTTTATAAAAAGCACAAATATTTCCTTTTTTTTTTTTTGCAACACACTTTTTTTAAAAAAACAAAAAACAAAAAAAAAGGATGAAGCACCTCCCCTTTCTGTTTTGATCGTCTTGATGATCAAGCATTCAGGGAGGCTCCTGTGTGCTCCTAGTGCGTATGCTCAATCTGGAGACGGGGCATTTTCCTACACTGAGGGGAAAGAAATGCAGATTTCACGCATGGGCAATTAGATTGTTTCTCTTTTTTTTCCCCTTTAGAGCAGGTCCCCCAATCTTGCACCTGCACAGTGCGAGATCAGGTGTTGTAGCCAGAAGAAGGAAGAAGAAGGCCAAACATGGCAGTTGCTGGCACTCCCTCTGTGCTGGGATGCAGGAGAATTCCAGGACTGCGCAGGACCCAAATGAGAAAATCTTTAGCGCGATCAAGGGATCTGTGAAAGTAAAAGTAAGTGTGATTTTTTTAATTTTTCATTTTAGTTCTGCTTTAGGTGTCTCTTCTACTTCTCCAGGCTGATGACCCATTCTGGGTCTGGTTTTTTAAAGTTCATCAAGACTGGAAAAGATAGACTAATATGGGAGAATTTGGGTTATCAAACAAATGTGGAATGGATCTGGTCAAAGAGTAATAACATTTGTCAACTAATAGCAAATGATTTAGATAGAAAATGCATTTCAGGTTTCCTGGATCACCAGGTTCTCCCAAGCTTTGATAAATCCGGCCCTCTATCTCAAACCAAGGACTGTGGGTAGTCCTTTTCTACTGCTTGATGGACAGGTCATTTTAAAGCTATGTACATGCGTCAAATGATTCTGGTCTGATATGTGTGCAGTGGTCCCCCAATGTCATTCATAAACCGGGAATGATGATGATGTACTTTTCTGTGTTATATGGTCTCTACAGGGCTTAACTCGCTGCCCATTGTGATGTTAATTGCAAACTAAATTTTAACCGGTAATAAATCAATGGGTGCAGTAATTCTCACCTAAAGTGAACCTGTCCTTCGGTTATGTAGGGCACAGTATAAAGTTCCACTAAAGGTTCTAACCCACCCCCATCTTCTGTCCACTAAAGCCATCTATAGAAAGATACATTGGCTTTTTTTTGACTGTTGCT
Source organism: Pyxicephalus adspersus (assembly GCF_032062135.1). Lineage (NCBI taxonomy): Eukaryota > Metazoa > Chordata > Amphibia > Anura > Pyxicephalidae > Pyxicephalus > Pyxicephalus adspersus. The sequence continues at coordinate 72,082,404 of NC_092863.1, forward strand.
AATGGCATTTAGAACTCCTGATCTCGACAATGGCTCTGGAACAACATGACAATCAGGAAACTAGTATTTCCAGCAGAGATTTGTCTAAAGAATAATTCCTTCAAATATTTAGTTTGCTACATTGAGTTGACTGGTTAATGAAAATTCCCACTCTGTAACAATGCATTAGCAAAAAATAAAAACATACACTATGTACATCTATAATGAGAATGTGCTGCTAATAAAACCATCACAAAAATGTCAGTCTTGTCAAAGTGCAGTTAAAATTAAGATTAAAAAAAATTAACTATAATATTTTAAACTGAATAGAGCAGAATAATAAAACACAAAAGAAATTAAATTTGACATTAACATATAAATGTCAGATAAATCCTGAAGCTCCTTTGTTTGCATTACAGTGTTAGCCAATTGATGCATCTTAATAAGGAACCTTTTATGTTTATTTTCCTCTGTAGCGCTTTTAAAAAAATGAACTAAAAGAAACCAGGAAAAGCAGGAAAGGCATTTTTACTAAACTGAATATAGATGATAAAATTAGTTAAACACATGAATTCATTTTTACAATTGGAATAACAAAAATAAAGACACCAGGAAATATGAATAGCAGACAGTATAGTAAATTCTGACACCATTGTCAGCGGTTTTACAGTGACATTGTTCTTTCCAAACATAGAAATGCCTGTAAATGTAGGGAGAAAAGTTTCCATGTTGTAAAAAAACAACCCTCTGTTTTTATAGATTTACACACACTTTTCCACTGGTTTCAATTTGTAAGTTAAAATTATCCTGTAATGTAGTATAATATAGCTATGTGCAGACATATATTTATATATATATATATATATATATATATATATAAATAGCTGCATGGTAATGTCATATGATTGTTTTTATTCTTTTAAGAATATTTGACACTTACCTCAACAAACTTTCAGGGCATACCTAATACCCTTCAAAAATATCTTACAAAAATCTGTGGCATGCATTTACATGATCGTACTAGAAAAACTATCACTATAGCCTTACATGTATTTATTTTTAGGTCAGTGAAATTAAAGCTACTATATGTTACACATTATTTATAAGGTATATTTAAACTCAAACAATAAAATCCAAATGTTATTAGGTTAAGATAATTTAAAAAGTAATTTTAAATATTTAAAAGGTATCAGGGCTGAATTAAAAAAACATATATAATACATTTCTGTATTGTATAAGTATTTTCTTATGTTAAGGAATTCAGGACTGAGTGGTTGAGGACTTATTTCAAGTACCAAAATCATGGGAAGAGGGATTAATTTAACTCCTTGAGATAACAGCAAGAAACAAAAAAAAAAACATGTTATACATCATAAACAGCAATCTGCCATTCATAATTATTTCACAGCATATAACCCAAGCCTTATAATCACAAACACCATCATTTTATAATAAATTTTATTCAATTTTGTTTATATTTGTTGTATTATTGTATCACAGAATACATCTTGGTAGCTGTATTGGTCCAGCTTCAAGCATGCATATATGGCCAAGCAACAGGGGCTGTGGACTCCCAACTATGAAGTAATGGCTAATCAACAAGCACTGGTGCTGTCATAGGTATTTGCATGCTACTCCATAACTGGAATTACTAAAAAATCTTTATTTATTTTTTTGCAACTGAATATTAATAATTTTCTTCATCCACAAGGCAGAACAAAGCAGTGAGTCTGATTGGCCAGATCACAATGATGTACCTCCTGTGCATGTGCATGGGACTGAATTTATTCCTGGCTCCCAGCTTTACCCGGATCATACACTGAAATGCACATGCATAGCTCAGTATACTTTCTACACAAGATTACAGAAAGGCAAGATAAGTTTATTTGGTTGTTTGATATTCCTGGACAAATACTTTATCTGGATTTTCATTGACCGGATCTTCTTGTTGAACCACCCTTCTAAGGGGCTGTCATCCAACGATAGGATTTTCTAGTAAGTCATGAATTGGTGTACATGCTCAAATAGATGGTTGTAGTCTTGATAGTAACACAGCTGTATGTAACTGCAGTATATGTATCTGATATACCACCAATAGACCAATGAGGCTGTTAAAGATATTTTTCTTTTTTAGAAAAATCTGATGATAGATTCCAGTTTAGTAATTTATTTTAAAAATTGGGATGTTGGTATTTTGAAAGGATTTTGCTCTGGTGGGGAAGAAACAAGGGAGAATCATGACAAGAGGTTCAAAAAACATTCAATTCAAAGATCAGGGGTCAAAGGCTAAAGGGCAGAAAAACTACTTCAATCCAAGGGGTAGGAAAAAAACAGCTAGACTAGGCAGCAAGGCAAACATGTTGTAGATCCAACAGCAATCCGATTGTTAAAGGTTGGTAATACAGTTAACCCTGATAGGAAGAAACAAGTAATTCCATTGGAGTGTATGGTAGGTATGTGGGAAGAAGTCCTGGATGTAGGTGTTCCTGAAGTGGGTTTTTCCCGAAGTGGAATTCCCCCATTGTAAATGTGGTTTTTCACCAAATTCCAAGGATAAAACTTGGAACTGCTCTTTCTTGGAGATTATCAACTTGTGTTGGTGACCCAATGTGTAGAGAATGTTGTTGGAGCACAGGGTTGCAGGTATAGAAGAAAATTGCTTTCATATCTAAATTGTGAGCTGAGAGAGATCCACAAATTCCAGTTAATTCTTTCAGGAGTTGGTGGTGCTTCTTTACTTCCTTCATGGCTTCCTAAATGAGAAAAAAAGTGTATTTTTACCTGTATTTTTCCATATGCTCCATCAGGTTTAGAGAACCCATGCATGTAGTGGTGTGGAGTCACCATGCAGAAGTAGCAGGGTACCATTGCTGGATGTGGGATCATTGTATGGAGCTAACACAATCTTAGAAATCATTGACCCAACATTCCCATCTCCCAACATTTAGTTACGTTTGGTATAATGACAAAGAACCCGCACATTTTTACCATCTGTGCATATAGAAAATAAAGTGAACAAGTTACCATTAGTAACAAATACTCAGCAAAAGCAACTGCCTCTTGGACTGCAGACTGCTGAAAGGTTGAGGTTCCCTGTAGTCAGAGTCTTACTGAGGACCTGAAAGTGTTCTCCCATATTAAAAAGATAAACACTGCTCTGGCCCTTTCTCCTACTGTTGACTCTTCAATAAACTACCCCTGGACAAAGTATGTATCAGCTTGTGTGATTATTTCTGTCCCATCAGATGGTAAAACTAAAGAAAATGTAGTCACTTGTGTGGGGGTAAGTGCTGCAATGCATAACCATGAGTGAAAATGTCAGTTTTGGTGCTTTTGTGTGAAGTTAATGCTGTTGAAAGATTGAGAAAAAGATGGCAATTCTGGTGTCTGTTTAGATGCTTTTTAATATAAATCTTGCTGCATTAAACTCACTGAAGTAATTTCCCTGTTTTTTTGGACAACAGAAATTACTCTGACATCTGCAGAGGTGTGTGCAATAATCATAATCTGGTTCACCCCCAAAGAAAGGTTCATTAATTTCTGTGTGCTGTCCTGGTAAAGTCCTGGTGTCATGTACAAATACGCGCTGTGCTTCAGCCCACTTTGGGGAGGTGTGGTGGGAGGATGCTGGTCTTTCTAATACTACTGATATCACATATCCCAAAATTGCAATATTACAATATTATAACAGCAATATTCCTCCCAATGACACCAATTATAGGGCACTATTCCACTGAATGACATCACACATAGGGCAATTCTCCTCCTACTGATACCAATAGCTGAAAATTGTACATTCAGATATAACTGTTGGTTGTAATGGTGAAAAATTTTAGATACATTAGACATATGTACTCAGTGTTAGTAGGGACAATCAAATTTTGGGCTATGACATTTTTGCGGAAAATCTGTCCTGGTTGCTAACATTCGTTTGCAGCATGCTCCTGCATTTGTTGCAAAAAGTAATTAATTGCTAATAAAGGCATTAAAACATTCTTCACTAAAATTTACATTCACTGAGCTTTTCTATCTCTATGGAAAAATAAAATGTAGGTGTAGGCTTCACAAAAACACTTCAATATGTGTCAGGTCCAGCAACCATACCTTGCTCAGCAGGGGAATGAATGCGCCATTTACTCCTTTATGTCATGGTCCTTTTTATTCTGATTGACTTAGGACTTTTCTGACCTCTTACCATCTGTGCTGCCTTCATCTTCCTTTCCAGACTCTCTTAACTACCCTATATGTTTTTCATAAGAAAAAATAATTCGGATGAATGCTATAATTTCCTAGCATTCATGGACCGGTGCATTTTCCAATCGGGGTTCTTCTACTGGGCCAGAGCCGGTGGACAACGGTTGGCAATTGCTGTTTTAAATAATATTGTGGATGTTTTGCTCCACTGTTAGTTGCATTCAATTATTGTTTGGCCCAAACACCTTGATATATTTTTCATATTCTATGAGCAACAAAAAGGTGGATGATCTCATACTCTGTGTGCTCTCTTGTCAATCGTTATTATTCAATATATTTTGTATGTTCTAAAATAATATGATAGCCCATATAGGTTGTTAAAACATATCACACATGCAAAATCACTTCAGCTTCAATAATTATTGCATACTGCAGAGGCAGCCCCAAATGCTGACCAATAGAAACCACATTACAGGACATGGTCAAGACCCAATCTCCTGACAATATACGGAAAAACATAGCATTTATATTGATATGACTAAAATATACATTTGTTTTTTTATTCCAGAACTGTATACATGCCCTTAAAAACAGAATTAGATTTGCATTTGATGGATAATAAATTGAGCAGAGTATCACTTTCATTTTGTTAGGTGGATATTCTCTACTCTTTTAGTAGACCAGTAACATCATCTTTTAGTTTAAATGTAATAACAAAATAAAAAAAAATTTTAGAGGCTCTAAAAGGTTTCAAATAGAAAATAGGACATTTCCTTTGGGAAGAGAAAATGCTGTGTTTTCTATCGGCACTATACTATATGGCAATTCCTAAAAGTGACCACAAGATGGCGATAGATAGTACATTTTATCAGTGCATGGTGCTAGTTACATTCATTATGATCAGTAAAATACAGAAACAAAATATTTTATTATTCTTTATTATTAGTATATTTTATTTATTTACTATCAACATATTACACAGTTTTTAATTGTTAATTAATGTCACAATGTAATGTCCCTACCATAGTCAGATGTCATTAACCCAGTCTAAGGACATTTTTTGGGGAATTCAGTTAACCTAACTGCACTATTTTGGGATGCAGAAGGAAAATGGAGTGCCCAAAGGAAACCCACGCAAACTTAGGCAGAGCATACAAACGTCATGCAGATAGTATTCTGAGTGTTAAAGCTGAAAATCAGTTGGCTATTGTCCCGCTTGGGGAGAGGGGGCCACTAGGGGGGCGCTACTACTTTCACAGAAGTAGTGTGGGCCCTAAGAAGGACCAAGGCACAGAGTCTAAGCACTAACCAGGTCTTCTCCAGAGCGTCTAGTAGTGAGGATGTTGCACTGCTAGTTACTGGCAGATTGCTGTCCTTGGGCACACCAGGGTGGGCGGAAGATACACAGTACCAAATCACTAAGCAGAAGAATTGTTAAGGAAGGCCTGGGTCGAGGCAGGCAGCAAGCTAGAGAAGTCAGGTCACAAGTTAGGGGTCAGATGCCAGGAATACATGAAACTGGTCACAAAGGGGCCACCTCAGACACAGGGAACACAGGAGACACTGGAAGTAATAGGAGGCACAGGTGACACAGACCACATAACCAAAGACAGAGAGGAACACTGGAACAGCACAAGGTAATTGGCTGGTAAACAACAGACTTGGCAATAAGGGGTTAACACTGGACAGGGAGAGCACTGAATTAACCAACAGGTGTAGAGGAAATGCTCAGCAGAGCTAGGGGGATTGGCACTAGTGGAAACACGTTGCACAAACGCTGAGTGCTCTGTCTGAGCTTGCTAAAAAGCCAGGAATGATTAAGAGGCTATTTTCTGATTGACCGTCAGGATGGGCGAAACTGATAAAATTTGGAAGAGCAGACGCACTCAGGGACTGCCCACATCTGAATGCGTCTCTGTCTTCCGTATGGGGCACAATCTTAGAATCTCCGGGGCAGTTTGTAAAGTACTCTACATGTTATATAGTAGATTCCCCATCACTCCCACCTGGATTGTAGCTATTATCTTTACTTACATTTTGATTTGGGTCTGAATTTTTCCTATTAAATCAATATACGGGGAAACAAAGCTGAAAGAAGAGAGAAAGTTTACAGCAACCGTCTCAATTGAAGAAAACGCAAATATCAAAAAAGGGCCCAACATTGTCTTTTTAATGGTGTGGACTGCATTCTGGCTGAAAATTGGTGTCCTGTATGTCTGCAATAAACGTGATCAAGAGGCATTCCCCTAGATAAATCTAATGTTCGCTTGTTGTCTTGTAGACCTCCGCTGATCCACTGACATGATTAGTGAAGCCCAGAGGCCCAGACCCACCATACCTTCTGCTCGGCCCCTTCTATCAATACTCAGTAACAATTAACACACAGACTCAAGACGTAGAATAAATGACCAAGCCCTTTTATTATTAACTTAAAAAGTAACCACAAAGTGTATATATATCCTGAATATCAGCACCAACATATACATACCTATATATGTATTTATATTTGCATATACACACTTATCTATCCTAACATACACATCTAAACATTAACTTTCCAAAAATGACATTGCAACATTATTCTTTTCCCAATAACTACCACCTCTGGGGCACAGATCGTTGAAGGCGCCCTACAGCCAACCATCCAGAACTGGTATCTGCTAAACCTTGATTTTATGTTCCCTGCTGCATCTCACCACCTCAGGGAATGATACCAGCCACAATGCAGCCTTTTCCCTAAGATATCCCTGTAGGTCACCTATTTCATAACCGTCTCCGTGGTCCAGGTTTATCTTTGCCCCTTGATGACCTTTTTAAAGCAATGTGCAGAACACAATCTTACCTGTCAACAATTCTTTTTAGAACTATTTTGTTATCTGGTGTTTCTGCATTTTTCAACCTTTCTATTATATAGGACTCTTCTTTTGGAAATATATTGTAAGTAATGTCTAGATATTGTGCCTGTAATAAACAGGATATGAACTGGTTAGCACCCCAAATGTGTCATGTCTGAAAGAGAAAAAAAATATATATTATTTTATTTATAAGTTATAGGTCTTTATATTACTATAAATTACATTTTGCAATCTATTTGTTAGGTGTAATTGAACAAAAGATTACTCAACTGGACAAAAATGTTAAGACCAATGGTGAAAAATCAGAAGTACCAGTTATACTCTTGGCAACTACCAAATGTAAACTGATTCAATGCCAGATGATGATAATCCCTTTCAGTACAAATAATAATACTATTTTATTTTTATATTTTTTGTAACAAATGTTATAAACCGACTGCATTAGTCAGTAATGTATTACATAATGTTTGTTAAATCCATTTACAATGTCAAGACGAGCTTGTGCAAGATGGGTTCTGTAAAATAAAAGTCAAGATGTTAGCATGTAAACCAATAGTCCTTGGGAGAAAAAACAATTTTCTAAGTTCAAACTAATTATTTATTACAAAACTCACAGGAAGACATTTAAGTAGACTTTATTTTAGGACATGTTATGACTAAGAACCAAAACTGAGATATGCTGGCAGAGAAGAAAGTATATTGCCTAATGCTCAGTGACTACACAGGAATGGATGCAAGTAGCCACTGGAATAAAGACAAGGGGTTACAGAGGTAACAAGTACATTTTGTTGAGTTATGAAGAAGGCAGAAAAGGCGCAGAAACAATTAAAAAACAGTAAAGAACCACAATGCAGATCCAGCCTTTATAACGAATATTCAAAATGTGCTGCAAATAGACAGTATTTACTAAAAAATACAGCATTCCAAAATAGCGAGAATCTAAACAAAACCACCAGTATTTGCTATTAAACGCAAGAATGTACAAAAACATAGAAAGTATTTACTTTTTTTGCTGAAAAAACATCAAACGACCTAAGGGACAAAATTTACAAAAAATAAACAGAAATGCATTTAATTACATATGTCCATAAATAAGAAATAAATACATATTTGCCATCAATATGCACAAATTACAGCATTTATATAAGCGATGTATAAAAAAGGATACATTTTGTTTCATAAAACAACAAGCATTTGTCAATATTAACCAGCATTTCCATTTGCCTGCATTTGTTTGGCAAAAACAACATTTGGCAAAAATATCTTTTTTATGAATTAGACAACACTTGTAAAAAATAACATTTATATAAATTACCAAAAATAGCAAGGATAGACATCACAAAATTGCTGGCATTCACCAAAATTAACCAGAAATACATAAATTCGCCAGCTTGTGTAAAATCATTTTCAGGACTTTTACACATTTACACAAAATAGCAAGTATTAAAGAAAATAACCATACATTTTCACAGCAGGATGAAAAGCAGTGCGATTGCCTGTGAGCTGTTACCATTTGTGTGTGGCATTTAGCAGGCATCTAGGAAAATGTCCCTGTGGTACTTACACTTTGCTACAATTGTTTCCAAACTAGGCAATCAGTTCAACTCCCCACAAGTTTGTAAAGGTACAAACTGTGCATAAAGTGCACCAGATGCCATGTGCCATCCAGGGACTAATCCCGGGACCCTTGTATTATAACAAGCTATAAAATGTGAACCAGACACTAAATATTGTGACCCAGTGTGGGGTTTAATGGTTGTTTTAATGATCATCTAAGTTGCTGCAGTTGATTAAAGTGGAATTGCCAAAGCAAGAAGAAGAGGGCAGAGGAGAATATGGAAGGAAGTGGAGACTGTGGAGGGAAGTCGGGACTGTAAAGGGAAGAGTGGACTGTGGAGGGCAGATGAGACTGTGGAAGGAAGAGGGGACGGTGGATGAAAATGGAGACTGTGTAGGACAGAGGAGAATGTGGGGGGTAGATGAGAATTAGAATATGAGCCTGATTTGAAGAGGAAATGGTAATTAAGAATAGGTGTAGTGGATTGTGAGAAAAGGTAGGGTGCTTGACTTTAAAGAAAAATGAAACTGCTATAACTGGTGGGGTCCCCAGGATGTATTTGCCAAAGTCTGCAAATAAGTGCATAATAATTGCAGATTATGGCACATTTACCTGTTAATAGTAATGTTCACAATTCATTTCAGTATCTGCCACTTCTATCTAGTTCCAGTCTTCTTCCAGGTTTGGAGTCTTCAACCATCTTCATTGAGCAGGTCAAGATGACCTACAGTTGCTACTTCATCCTGACACAAGTTGTACTTAGACTGTACTCTGAGAGTCATGGATGGTTCATTGTGTCCGGTACCTTTAGGGAGTCTCCAAACATACCATAAGAGATGAGACAGTAGATCCTAATTAAGGATATTTGTTGTTGCATCATAGAAACTCAAACACTTAAATCACAGAGATTCTAACTAAAAGAAGGAAATACCTCAATCTTTACAGGCATACAGAATTACTCCTGTATAGGAGGGCTTAACCCAATACCTAATTGTCCTTAGGCAGAATGTCCAATAACGTATACTCGGAAGTCCATATAACCATAATAGTTCACAAACCAGTAATGGTGTGGACAAACCATGTGTATAACATTTTTGGCACAACAATGACTGTCCGCCATTTTGGATTCCTATTTAAGCTGGTTCTAACCACAAGGATCTCTTATCAAACTTCAAGGCCATCCTGTGTTCAGCTTTCAGGGTCATCCCGCTGACTGCTTCTGTTTCAGGTGCTGCTCTCTGAAAACAAAAGTCAAACAAAAAAAATCAAACAAAGCAAAAACTATTCTTCATATTAGCAGAGTATATTTTATAATCTATGTACAGACCCCTATTTTTATATCTCAAATGTATTTGGGTAGAAATGATTGCTGAAATGCAGGTTGGAAGAGAGAAGAGACTTACACAGACTCCTGTCCTGAAGAAGCCTACCTGTCATTTTTTTAAAGTTTCCACCATCCATTTCTTTCATTGTACATTGTTCATCAAAGATGTAGACTTTCAGATCATAAATCATGCAGACATTTACAATATACTAGTGATAGTACAGTTGTTACTGTGTTTTACGTCAACACTGTCAAAGTCCCTAATAAATGTACACTGTTGCATAATTTGCTGGTGCTATATAAATACTATTTAATAATATTAATGAGTTTTGGAGATAAAAGTTAAAGCTCATGCTAGTGTGAATGGGCCCTAAATGTGTACATGAAATAATTGTATCATCTAAGTAGTATGTTTAAGTATCGCGTTCTTGTATAAATCCAAAACTGTTTTGCATGATGTATTGGAGACACAATGTCAGGGGTTCCAAGCTTCCCTTAAAAAACTTTGCTTTAGATACCTTTTTATGTATCAGTTAATAACAAGCAGACTGCTTTTTGCACTAAAAGCAGAGTTTGAAACAATAAGATCCTGGCCGCAAATTTACTTTCCAGTAAATTGTGTTACAACATGAAAAGATAGAACACATCTCATGTGTTGAATAACACCTTGAAATGTATTGCAATGCAAACCTAAGCAATATGCTTAAGGTCCAGGTCCGATTTTTGAACCATATAAATGGTTCTGCTTACGCCAGCGTACAGTAACACGTGACATGAAAATGCGTCAATGCATATGTGCTTCAGCAGGACATATGTGTAAATGGAGTCTCAACAAAAATAAGATAAGATGGTTACAAACAGGCTGGATTCCTTAACCTGCACTGATGTGTTTGGTGCGTGTTGGCTCAAATTGTACGCTGAATTGATTTCAATAGAAAAAAAATTAGCTAAGAACTGCATATGTTTGAGCCAGCCTTTACAAGCAAAGGGATGGTGAAATTATGGAGAAAAAACGCCACTAGATCCAGGTGTGGTTTGAATAGTCCTTGATATTAACACATAGTGGAAAAGGCAGGCTTTCATAAAATAGCAGATGTTCAGATTTTGATTTCTCAAGTGTTGTTGCATTGCAATCCTTAACATAATTACTATATATATATATATATATATATATATATATATATAATAAATATGGGCAGAGAGGAGAAATAAATTGGCTTTTTTAAGGCACTAAACGATAGCAGTTAAAACAAATACCTTTTATTAAATGATTGCTATTAACAATGATTTGTTAGATCAAATTATTGACCAAGATCCTAGCAAATAGACTGAATAAGCAGTCCGAGTACGAGGAGAATGGTCAGCCTATTACACATTATGCAGCAGAGACATACTCCAGGCATTCTTTTAGCGCTGGACATACAAAAAGCCTTTGATTCCATCTCATGGGATTATATGTTCTATATATTATCCAAATGTGTATTTCAACCACAGTTTATGGCCTGGTTACAGGCACTCTACTCCAAGCCTTTGGCAAGAGTGCAGTACTCTTCATTCTACTTCTTGGAATTTTTTATATGCCGAGGCATGAGACAGGGGTGCCCCCTGCCCCCTTTATTATTTATTTTGGGCTATGGAGCCTTTGGCACAATTGATCTGTGAAAGCTCTTCAGTACATGGTATAGAGGTTGGCAAACACATGCACAAACTGAGCTTGTTCGCAGATGAAATTTTATTAACAAAGTCCCAACCAACAATATCTATCCCTAACGTACTGAGATCCTGCAATCGTTTGCCAAAATTTCAGGCCTAGTTGTGAATGAAAAGAAATCGGTAGCTCTGGGATTGAATGTTCCTGAGCGTTTATATTCACCTATGCAAAACTCTTTTAATTTTACTTGGGCCTCCCACCATCAAGAATACCTGGGAATCAAGATAACTAAATCCTATGACATACTTCTGACTGCCAATTATCCTTTACTACTCCAACAACTGAAACAATTATTAGATAGATGGAGATATCACCCGATCTCATGGGTAGGAAGAATAAATTCGGTCAAAATGACCATATTGCCGAAAATCTTGTACTATTTTAGGACCCTACCGTCCCAAGTACCAAATCATATGATAAAAGCTTTCCAACGACTGATTTTCCTTTTTGTTCGGAATAGGAAGAAATCTAGAGTGTCTCAGAAAATGTATGCCTATAAAAGTCAAGGGGGGTTGGGAGTCCCAAATGTGCTACCACGCGGCACAATTAGTCCCCATTTTGTCGTTGTTTGCAGGTGCTGCAGCCCCACAGTGGGTCCAACTGAAAGCAGAGTTGATTCATCCAGTGGCTTCGGGCTCTATTTCATGGCTTCCCAGGTTCTTAGGTGTACATTTAGGGCAGGTGTTGAGAGTCTGGGATGGAATTCGATATTCAGTGGATCTGATGTCTCCGCATCTTCCCCTCCTGCCCATTCAACGTAATCCCTTATTCCCACCAGGGACGGAATCCCCCAGAGCTTTTGACTGGTGGCTGAAACACAAGTATGATACTGTTCATTCATTATTGTGCAGAAAGGGGATGGTTAGCTGGGAAGAAATAGGGAGGCAATTTTTTAGATATATACAACTTAGGCACTGGGTAAACTCCTTGGCCCATAACACCACCTACATGACCAAGCTGACAGTGTTCGAGCATATGTGTCTCAGAACGCCACTTCCCCCCCAACAAATTTCGAATATATATTCAAAAATCAATCAGGTGTCCAGGGCTTCACAACATCTCTAAAAGACCACAAAATCTAATAAAGAATTGTTTGGTAGCTGGACTGGAATGTCCAAATGTTCAACCAATGTCCTGACAATGGAATCCACCTTTAAAGTCATGATGAGATGGTACACGTGTCCCAGACAGATTCTGGATTGTGTTTTAGGGTTTGCCAGGAGATGGGTATGGATTTTCATATTTGGTGTACTTGTCCATCAGTGATCTGATTTTGGAGTCAGATTTTCAGACTCCTGGGGACTTTACTAAGCAAACATATACCTCGGGACCCTTGGGTTGCCCTACTGCATTTTAAACCTCCTTTTTAAACTGGAACCCAATTCAAGTTATGTACTCCAGTTCTCCTGGCAGCAAAGCAAACCATAGCAAAACATTGGAAAAAGCAGGTTCTTCCATACCACAAAGTACTCTCACGTGTTGATAACATGTTCCTAAAAGAAAAGTTATCGAGTGTCTTAAATGACACACAAGAAAAGTGATATGGGGCTCATGGCGAGTATATTCTCTACCGAATGTGTCTTCCATATAATGTGTTCGAGAATCTGTTTTGTAACTCAAGCGATATAAAAGTGTGGACCGGGAAAATTTTCTCTTCTAAGTTACCCCCTGTCCCTGGTTCTTCCCCTTGTTATTTTGTTTACTTGGCTGGTAATATCTGACACTGTAAACTGCTGGTAATTATATGTCGATGTAGGTGGAAGGGTTTGTTGCAATTAAAAAAGTATTTTTTTTTTCTAATTTATTCCCTCTCATGGTTTGTTTCATAGCCTGATTGTTATTTTCTTTTGTAATGTACAAGTGATATGTACATTTCCCTTTATTGAGTATGTTAATTTTCATTTTTTACTATTGTTCTGTATTTTAAATTGTTAATTTATCCCAAAAATAAATAAAAATTTATTGAAATAAACAATGATTTGTTCAGATAAAATAAGGTAGCTATAGATACAAAATATTTTTACAATAAAGAGGTTTCAACAATTAAGTGAAAAGACATTTGGAGTATGTTGCATACAGAATTTTTCTACAGAATCAGAAAAGTATGGTCTCCTACCCGACGCTTTCCGCCCAAATTGGCTTCCTCAGGGGACATAGAGTTGTGAACAAAAATAGTTTGTCATACTTTATGCCTAAATATAGCCAGGACTGATGGAGGAGTCTGGAGCCATCAATGTATATTATGTAAATTTGCTACACTTAATGATGAGGTAGTGTAGCTACTCTGTGACATTACAGAGCTGAGCAAACTTTATCTTAGGGGGTTAGCTCTGATACATGCACAACAATATGGTGTTTTATGAAATGTAGTACAGAAATGGTTTCTTGGGTAAGGAAAATGGAATCCCTCATAAGAAAGAGGGCCTTCCTAATTATTTTAGTAGTTAGCAAGAAAAATTAATGTTGTTATGAGTTAGCTAGGAAAATTAATGAAAATGCTCTAATTTCAGCAAAGAGGACATAAAATGCATCAATTTGTTGGTTGCGAGTGATAGGAACAGCCTGTTCCAAAGCCCCTATGGAAAAATTCTGTATGCAACATACCACATTTGTCTTTTTACTTGATTGTTTAAACCTCTTCATTGTAAAAATATTGTCTATCTACCTTATCTATCTATAGCTACCTTATTTTATCTGCAGAAATCATTGGTAATAGCAATCAAATAATAAAAGTTATTTGTTTTACTGCTATCGTTATCGTTCTTGCACTTTGTGAATATGCGAGATCAAGTCACATAGCCTGCTGTAAATGGGAGAAAAAAGAAGTGTGGATGTCATCAAGCATGCATTTTTTCCCCCCATTGAATAAAAATCTCGTTTTGCACATGCCCGATTCTGGCAGCCATGAACTTCCTGGGATGCATGACAGGAGTATCCCGGAAGGCTTTGCGCTCCCATTCTGTCTTTATCGCCATTTCAAACCCCTTTTTAAATAAGTTTTAACCCCCCCCCAAAAAAAAAAAATATAGGTCATTTTAACTTAAAAAGTCTACCTTTTTTACGTAAAAGTAAAAATTCTGGTAATAGGTAGGCTTTTGTGCATTTGTGTCCTCAGTCACCACTAAAAATAGGGTCATACTGCCTATTGAGGACCAAGGGAAAAAAAACTAACATGGGTTCTAACTCTTACACCTTTCAGGCAAAAATTTAAAAAAAAAATGTATAAATATACTTTAATCCTACTATGCATGGAGGTACTTTGAAAAACATGTAACACTCTTGCATCAGTGTACAAATCACAGCCAAATGATCATAATGACCACAAATAATGAAAAGTGTCATTTTATATTTAAACCAACGATAATTGGTATGGAAATTACTCAATACATAACATATATACAATACATATCTGTGCAGAAAATGATCAGACACAGTGATTGGTATAAGCATTTTGCAGGCACGCCAAAGTTTGAAACAGCTGACATAGCAATTATCTTGGTCACTGTAGTGAAATTTTCAGTTAATGCTACCAGGCAATTTATAGAACAGATTACAGAGAAAACAGGAAGGTTCACTTCAAGATGGTATTTTGCCTTGGGTAAAATTCTCTCTGAAAGTTCCCTGGTACATTTGTTATATAAGATATTTGCTTTTTAGAATTAAATTGTGTGTCTAACATTTTATATTTGGAGATCAGGAGTTATCTTTTAGAAAAATATTTAACAAAAGCTTTCATAAGATTTATGAAACTACATAAGAAAGGCTAGATTCATTAATTATTAAAAATATTATGAAAAAACAATATTTATATGTGCCAACATATTACGCAGAGCTGTACATTAAAAAGGTATGTATATTTAAATGATACCCAACCTTTAGGTTATAATTTCCTAATGCCACATTTTTCTTCCTAAAAATCTTGATGCAGAAATGACCAGCATTAAATAGAAGGTGCAGATTCATCATCTATGTTTATCTTATACATGATGATACTCCTGGTAAAATTATGGGGACTGTGCTTTATTCAAATAACAGAAGTCTATGATATGAGCTTCATTAAAGGCTCTTAAAGTGAATCTGAACTTAAAACGTGAGGATGTGCTATGTTAAATGGAACAGAATGTTAATTGAGCCAAAGCACAGTACACTGGAAAATCTACAGTATATTTTGTTTTTAATTCTTGAAAAATAGCAGTAAACTTTCTAATTCTCCTGGGCCTCAAACCCCATAAATTAATATCTGTGTGAGATCCTTTAAGGCATCCTGCATCTGCCTGCTCTTATAACAAGATTTGGCAATATTACTCCTTTGGTGTTCACACTTCTGTTTCCTGGAAATGAATAAGCAGGGCTGGATTTTTCACTAGACTACCTAAACCATGACCTAGGACCCCACTGCACCTGTCAAAAATGACAGATGTCCTATTATGCCATTATTGCCAAATGGCCTGTGCACTGCTATGGACAAACAACTACATGTTTGTAGGCAGCTGAGTTTACATGTAGTGTAAAGCCATTACAGCACCAGTGCCCTATGGGCCTTATTTCTTATGTTGTTATGTTTTCCATTATTTGGACACTTTCAGTAAAGGTATTGTTTAATTTAAGTATTTTTGAATATTTTTTGTATGTGGAACAGATGCCATGGTGCGTGCATCAGTATTAAAGGCCGTGTTAAATGCTGTTATTGGCCAGACAACAAAAAGAAGTGGGCAGCGCAAGTTAGCTGGCCTAGGGGAGAAAAATCTCATAGTTTCCCTAATTTCAGCCCTAAGTTAAGGATGTCCCTGCTTCTGCTTAGTGTAATTTTGGATCTGTTTGTTCTTTCTCTACCTCTCCAACTGCTTCTTGAATATTCATATATCAGTCATCAAATGGAGCAGCTTTGAAATGAGTGAGCAAAGTCCTGCTCCTCGTCTAAGCTGGCCACCTCCATATGGAGACAAACTGCAGAACAAGGCATGTTAGGTCAGTAGGGGAGAAATGATCGGCTGCAGTAAGACCAAGGGCAATATGAGGAACAGATTCTTTCCTCATTGATTTTCTCTTTATCATCTTCAATACACGTTCTGTTTCTTACCAATCTTTTGGTAAATCTCTTGTTGAAAAAGTACTTATATCTGTAGTCTACATCTTAAGACAAATGGTTGGTATTTTATTATTTAGAATTCCCTTTATCTAGATAAAGTACAATTTTTATGGAAGTTTTTTTTTCAATGTATACCTGTTTGTTTAGGTCATAGCATTATCATTAACTTGTTAATGACACACTGACATATTAAGCAGCTCCTTACAAAATCCATAGTTCTACCACCTCCTCACAGGGGCTCACAATCAAATGCCCCACAGTCTAAGGACAATTAGAGGAGAAGCCAGTTAACCTAACTGAATTTTTGAGATGTAAGAGGAAATCAAAGTGCCCAGAAAGAAACCCATGCAACATAGGGAGAGATTTAAATATTAAATACATTTCATGCAGATAGTGTCCCAGTTGACATTATAACTTGGGACCCTAGCACTGATTACTGGTTAATCACTAAAAAACCTGCAACAATTTTGATATTCTAAAACAAACAGTATTTTGGTACAATTTTATCTAACCACTAAACATTCTGAAAATGAAGTTATCATCATACATAAAAGGAGGTTGGTTTCTATCATACATAAAAAATGAATTGGTTGCAATTTGGCTAAGAAACATTTCAACTGCAGGTTAATAGAAAAACTAGTACAAAATGGCCAGCAGTTTGACCATTGTCTGATTTTTGGAACGCTGATGTACACATCCAAAGTCTCATGTTCTTTAAGGGAGAAAAAGGGACAAAAATCTCTTACACTTAAGCTACGTACACACTTCCAATTATTATCGTTGGAAAACGAACGACGAACGTTCATGCACGATATATATGAACGATCGTATAGCACCGATCCTGCACATAGAGTTAACGACACGATCGTTCGTAGATATTGTACACACAATAGATACGATCGTTTGAGCGATAGAGGAACTATGTGCACGACAGGAAAGTGAACGGACGTTCGTTCATCACGCATGCTCTGAACATGGACGATCAACGAACGACCGTACACACGAACGATGTTCAACGATCGTCGTCCAATCCGATCCGTCGGTCCGGTCGTTCGTTTCCAGCGACTTTCCTCGTTCGTCGGCGTCGTTGGTTACTTTTTTACGAACGATTTTTTGCCCAATCGATCGTTCGTCGTTCGATTGGAACGATAAAAATTGGAAGTGTGTACGCACCTTTAGGTACTCCAAAACTTCCCCTAAATTATGTTTAGATCATCTGATTGGAAAGAATAGAATTTCTTTGGTTTGTTAAGCAGTGTGTTTAAGTGCTTTAAGAACACTAAAACATCATGAGCATACATTGGTAGCAGCATAAAAAGCTGATAAAAATGTCCTCTATATATTTGGATGTTATATACCAGAACAGTTATTGGGCTTCACAACCCTCAAAGAAAGATCTATACACCATTGAGCATCCTTCACCATATTTATCAGGTTTGTAAGTGGTAGGACTTTATTTGACTTTCTCCATACATATCCATTTGAAAAAAATATTAGTATGAAAGGTGACTCAAAAGACCCTATTACTTATGTACTGCATGCTTTAGGGTCCAGGCCTTAGATACATTTGCTTCTGACTAGAGGCTATTTTGCATGCTTTTTTTAATTATTTACCCAACCCAACATATACCTAATAAACTTCCTATAAAACTCATGCACTGCTTCCACTTCACCTCATGCACATGACCTGTACATTTATTCACTCTAAATAAGATTTTTATAAAGACTCCCTATTTGTTTTGTCAGAACGCATTTTAGTTTCCCTTAATGTTACAAAATTAATTTAATCAACATCTCCCAGCATCTTACTGTTTGGTAACCTTTAGCAAACCATGTAAGAGGAGCATAATGAGAACTTGGCTCTCAGCAACAGATGTTCCTGTCTGATCTTGTTGGAATATGATGATCAGAGTACATGTAATACAGTTAACTGGAGAAGTTTAACTCATTAAAGGACTGTAAATAGCAAAACTTAAATAGTCAATTCTGTGTGCTGACTCCCCATGTCAGAAAGCAAGCAATCACATTTATCTTTTAACTTTAAGCACTAGGAACACAGAAATATGGCTTCTGATTGGCTCCTGCGGGATTACTTAAAAAAAAAAAATATGTGTTGAGAGTTTGAGTCTGTATTTCATTATTTGTTTACTTAGAACACATTGACCTGGAAGATGGTATATTCACTTTAAAAAAGTAATTGTGACTTCTGAGAAAATAAATGTAAAATACTTCTTAAAACAAGCACATGTCCCCAGTGTCTTGTTCAGTACTCAAATGTGTTCTCTAAAATGCATTATCTAGACCTACACTGACTCCACATTTCCCTATATGTCCATGCAAGCCAGAAAATTTTAGTGAACAATGGCACTATAGTGTGCTGGATACATTGCTTTATTCTATGTGACAACCCCAGGGCCAGCAACACATGACCCCATTAAACACAAAATGTGTGAACAAGGGGATACCGTGCATGTTGTTCACCTCCACCAGTGTATGATCCCTTCTCTGAAACATTTTCTGGCTCTTCATGGAGGTGCTTGATTGGCTTTGTCAATGGTTTTGCCATTTGAGGATCCTATCTGAGCATGCTAAGTAAACTGGAATAGCTGACATAGCTCCAGATGGGATTTCAGTTAGTGTTTCAGTGCTCAGTACCTGGTGGATATTTAATGTGCTGTAAAACATATGATGCAGGAGTTGGTGTGCTGACTTAAACTATGGCAATGGGACAAGCTTGCTGGATCTGTGCAAAATGAAGAAATGTAACACTCTTGACTTTCCTACACTGAGCCCTAGGTCCAACTCCCAGACTAAACACAATCTGCAAGGATTTTCTATGTTCTGTGTTTTTATGGGTTTACTGTGGATACTCCAGCTTTCCCCACATCTAAAAAAGCATGGCTTCTTTACAAAATAACCTTTGTTATTATGCTGTGTGCATAATAATAGCAGTACAAAGCAGAAGGCGGGCAGCTAGACTGCAGGATGTGACAAGTATGCCTGATGCCAATAATAATAAAATACAAAAAGAATTAAAAAAACAAAAAGCGTAAAGAACCTGGCATGGAATCAATGCAATGCAGTAAATCAATGCATTATAATGTTGCAATATCAGCACAGAGACTGTAATACTTTGGCAGCGATATTTTTTATATCAATATGGAAGTCATGTGATGTTAGAGCTTCATGTATGGTAAGAAGGGTTACCATATACGTTACCATATATAATGGAGGTAATCCCTTAAATTTTAAAATACTGAAAACAATATATCACAAATAGGGCAGTTGCCAACAAGTGGTTAAGCCATTTAGCAGAATAAGATTGCAGTCTCCCACGCCATGCCAAAAGCCAGTCAAGAGACAAAGAGGATCTGGAAGGAATATATAAATGTGAATAATACACTGTTCAGTAACTCCTAAAACAACAGCTGAGGATTTCATAACTCCTCTGTCTCATAGAGAAATGACTAACCCCTTGCAGAAAAGCCTTTGCGCAAGCAGTACTGAGAAATGCTAATACTTGATCATCATAATGCTGTCACCATTTTATAGCACCGGCCTAACAAGCAGTCTGTCTGCCTCATAGAAAATCTTCCAAGAAAACTTCTTTGCCTAAACAGTAACATCTTTCAAAATGATTAGAGTGTATTCTCGTAGATGACCACGTGGTGGCAGTGTTCCCACCATTCGCTTCCCAGATGTACCAATATTCCAATATAAATAACTGCAGATTCAGAATAAAGCTAATAGATCAATTAATATTATATTCTGTGTGCTTTAAAGCAAAGCTAAACCTAAAAAAAAAAGTATGAGCAGATAAGTGTGTTTTATTGCAGAAGAGACATACCCTGACCCTTATGCAATAAAGAACCCCCCTGCTTGATTTTTGTTTGTTTTTTATTTTTTAGGTTTGATTTAGAACTGCAGTCATGTAAAAATGCTAGTACATGTATTAATATCATATGTGCACTTTAATACGTTTTTATTATTATTATGTGAGTGCTATACAGCTAGCTGTTTAGGTGGATGAACTGCATTTCCATACCTCCAAACTTTTGGAGATGGGAAAAAGTGTACATTTTAGCCTAAAGTATGTAGATAAATGACACTCCCCTTCCATGTTCCCATTCTGGAAGTTTTTGAAGCCATTGGTTTAGCATGAAAACCAGGTAGCAATTATTTTAGGAACAGGTCAGAAATACCAACATTTTTTGTAAATAGAATTGGGGAAGACATATGGAGGAGCAAAGTGTGCGACTGCACAAGGGCCCCGGGCCCTCCTCAGTCAATAGGGGCTCCTACATGGTCGGTTCTATGGGGGGCCCCAAATTACTTCTGCACAGGGTCCCACTGTTGGCTATGTCCACCATTAAATACATTAGCTGATGGCTGCTATCTGTCATTATGAAAAAACATATTTTTCTATTCTATTTGTTTCATTTGACATTTCTCTCTTGCTAATGATGTACTTGATAAATAGAACAGGAAGTGAAGGAAAAGTTCAGAAGAACTCCCCTAAAAAAGGGGTAATTTCCAGGAAATAGTGGAAGGTGTGACCTTTTATAGTATTATTTTTGCTGTCTGTGATATTCTCTCACCTTTCCATGTGATTGGCATCAGAACAATAAGAGAAATGTCCTTAATGGGGAACCAACCAGCATTTATTACATGACAGGCATTTCCACCCACATAACTATATTATAAAAGAGATTTTCCCTAGAGCTAAGTATCTCTGTTTCAGCTGTATCATATAGCAAGGTGTCAGAATACAATTATTATTTATCATTATTTAATATTTATATAGCACCATGACTTTCTGTATCACTGTACAGAGGCAAAGTACATAATACACAAATACATTACAAATATACTATTTTCAATATATTTTCCTTTGATAAGTGTTCTTAATAATAATTGCTGGGCCTGAGGCATATTCATGGGTGAAGTTTATTTTATTTAGTGATCGTCAGTTTCAAAACTTCCTTAAAATGTTGCTGACTAAACCATGAAGAGAAAAGGGTTTGCGCAAGTTACTGTAATACGCACACACTCAGGCTGATCTTTTACCAGCCCCAAACATCTTGCATTGTGTTC
>NC_092863.1:72104601-72106317 GCF_032062135.1 Pyxicephalus adspersus
GAACACTAAAAACATTTATAAATAGAACATAAAGACTCTATACCAGCCGGTCTCTAACTTTTTAACATGGGGAACCCCTAAAATACATTTCAGGTCTTCAGTGAACCCCTGCTATATTTACTAAATCCATATCTTACAGTATATTAGTGTGGTGATCAGAAGAATGAATGCCTCTTACATTACTGGCCAGTGAGAAGAATGTCACCTTTACAGATAGCCAAAATGATCATTGGTGTCACTTGGACTGACCTGAGAGGCATACATTGCCCATTGTTCAAGGAACCCCTAGCAACCCTTGGAGGAACCCTGGTTGAGACCAAATTTTATTGTTGGGGTACAGGAAAGCATGTGCATTGTCCTCAAAGCCCAGTCCTCCAGTTTAGTTATTAAACAGAAAAGAGGAATCTGATTTATTACTGTAATAATGTATTTTTCTATTTCAGTTTGGTAACAAATCAGCTTTTTGCTTTCACTATATTTTACAGCTACTGTCTACTAATGTTAAAGGAGTACATCTCACTGCCACAGACCACCAATTCTGAGGGGGTGTACAAGTCATTGCCACTGGTCATCAGTTCTGAAATGGGGGGCATTTCACTTTCATTGGCCACCAATGCTATAAGGTGTACATTGTATAGCTACTGACCACCAATGCTGAAGGAGTGTACATTATTTTGCCTCTGGCCACAAGTAGACACATAACTGTTATTGGCCAATAATGGAAGGGGTTACAAATTACTGCCACAAACCACCAAAGAAAAAAATAAATAGTAATGCCCTTGACACCAATTATTGCCATCATCAATGATGGAGCTTATATACCTGCCATTTCCAGTGAACCCTCAACTGTATGTAGTCGAAAGCAAAGCGAATGAATAGGAGAATGGTTGCACCCTCTTAGCCATACACCATGAAGCAATACCCCCTCAAATAAACATTCCCACCTGTCTATACCCACAAATGTGTGGCAGGCGGCACGATCAGCATGGCACATATATTCCCAAATCCCTTTAATGTGTCTCTAATAATTCATTTATATGGGACAATTATGAGAAAAATGTGTTTAATCACCCCCTGAAGCTATGTCCAACCACGTACATCCATAAGTGTGTACATGACGTTTTATATAAAAGATCATCTCACTTGCACATGTAATGTATTTTTCTGTTTCCCACTTTCTGCTCAAGGTTTATATCACCAGATACATGGCTGAGATCAGACTTTAGGTGATGCTTCATTTGGCCTAAATGTAGTGGGTGCAAGTCTCTACAAGACTGCTGGGGGGCTACCTACACCCTGGGGGATATGTTGAGGATCATAGACGAGTGTTCATCTGAAAAGACAGTAATGATCCCAGAGATGATAATATGACTTTGTCCAGCTCACACCACTGAATAGGTAAATAATCCACATTTACTAACATGGATGAACTGAAAATATACTCAACATCTCCCCAGCACCGATAATATGCACACACTGCCTAAAAATTACAGATGGGTGACAGGGACAATTTTTGGCCCAGTATGAGGGCAAATGACATCTGTTCAAATAAAAATGTGGGCATGACTAAAAATGAATATGTATGGTAAACTAAATTTTTATTATTATCTTTTCAACATAAAAATTGAAATAGCATACACACTAAATAAAGATTTAGTGCAAAAATAATTCTTAAAAAATGTATCTTTTAGAAAGATGTATATATCCACCCAAAAG
>NC_092863.1:72110931-72220422 GCF_032062135.1 Pyxicephalus adspersus
GGTGTACATTATTTTACTACTGACTAGTAGTGACTACTCTACTACTAAGTAGACACATCACTGCCACTGAGCTTTAATTTCAGAAAAAAATTTAATAGTAATGCCACTGACACCAAATATTGCCATCATCAATGATGAGGCTTTTTGAAGCCTCAACGCAATGTAGTCCAAAGCAAAGGAAATCAACCGGAGAACGGCGTAATTCTTTTACCCATAAACCATGACTCAACACCCACTAAACCAAACATTCCCAGATGGAACACTCAGTGGCACATACTGTTTCAAAACTCTTTAATGTGCCCATAATAATTCATGTTAAATATTGGCAATTATGTATAACTTTTATAAAGAAAATTGTGACATTCTGTGTTTAATCACCACCTGTACAACCACGTGCACCCAAAAGTGTGTGCGTGACTTTTTACATACAAGATCATCTCACTTGCACGTGTAACACTGATGAAGCAATATTGTCGTACACATATTCTGCCACTAGGTGGCACTGTAATGTATAGAATGGGAGTTAATAGATTGAAAATGTTTTGACCATTCTGAAAAGTGATATTACCTGTTAAAGGGCAACTCCAAGCAAACATACACCAATTAAATAATTGTATTTGCATAAAAGATAGACTAAGATATTGTTGAAATATTTTTAAAACATATACAAACATAGGGGGAACTTACAATCTTCATAGCATCCTGGCTGAGATTCAAACCAAAGATCCTATCGCTGTAAAGGCATGAATGCAAGCCATTGAGCCACTATGCTGCCGTATTGCTCCTTGTCTGTTTAGCTGTAGGTTTTTCATTGGTCAGAGATTCAAGATCATTATATCACTGCAATGAGCAAGGAAATCATACAGAGACTTTTATGCCATGAGACTATTAGCTGATGTTCTTGACATTGGCCTCACAAGAATGATGGGGCAAAATTACAAATATATAGAAATATAATGTCCTTTGCAGGACATAGATGTAGATTGTAGTAGTCTTTTTTAAGGGTCCCCCACATCCTACACTTTGACCTTTTTGCATCCAGTTGCCCATTCAGTGGCCAAAAATTCCATGGATTCTGTGTCATATGTATTGCAGTACGGCGAATGTGTTTATTCTTTGTATGTACATTGGGGGGCTACCAACAGCAAAGCTAGTACCTAATGCATATGTGTTTCAACAAGTTCTGCAAAATTCTGAACTGCCTTTATTTTTAAGAAGAAACATAATGTTACCTGTTGTTGTGGAAATATTCTGGAGAGCTAACAGTGTTTTAGCTAGTAATGAAAGCAATTGACTTTTATTACAAGTGCTTGCAGACATATTCCTAGTAGAATAAAAAAGAGAAAGTAAAAATGTAAAAATATCAAATGCTTCAGGTCAGAACAACACAAAACAGACATATCAGAAACCAAAGACACGACTTGCCACCATTACAGGGAATTTCAAAAAATCAAACAAGGAAACTGATACTGTGGGGATTCACTAGCATTGCAGACCTTTGCAGAAAATGCTTGTTTCCAGGATGGCATTATAATTCTTTGACTTTAATGACCTAGAAGAGAAGAGCAAACATTTAAAATTCACTTTGACTTGACTTGTTTCTTTCAGATCAGTGACCCAAAAAGTTCTCAGGCCAGAGACAGGCAGAGCAGGTAGCATCTGAAGAACAAGGCCAGTAAAGCAGACCCCAAGTGGCTATCATCACATTCAAAATAAAAAGAGTTCCTCCAAATTCTTGATTGCAGGATTGTGTAGAATGGAAGGTAGAAAAAGGCTTTCCTTGCTTAAAGTGACTTTCTGAGGGAGACCACAAAATCATAATCATAATCAATCGTAATCAAAATTCGTAGAAATCTCAGATTGGAAAACATTGACTGATGCTGCATTGCAGGGAAGTAGAAGATGGGCTGCTGGAGATGTGAGTATACTTCTTTCCTACAGTGAATCTCACTTTCGAATTAGAATTTCCTGATAGGTAAGCTTTAAATATATTTAATGACATCGCTGATTAGTGCAAGTGGACATATTTTGATAATATTATAAAGGTTGAAGCTTATGGTGTATTAGAAATAAACAGTACAACTGATCTCAGCTTGTACTGTTAATGCAGCTCATACAATGTATATATACATATATATGAGCCTCTTATAGCATTAAACTAGCACAGCATAGAAAGATAACATGCAATATTGTATTTTAATTATTCAATTACTTTTTGTGAGTAGTAAACTAGGAAAAAATGCATTAGGCATGAATATCAAACACAATTGTAAAGAGAAGGCAAAAGCAGCCATTTTTGCCATTTTCCGGTTTTCTCTATTAGGTTTTTTTACAAATAGCTGGCACATAATGTAAAAGGTGAATGTGATAGGTGAACTGGCAAATAAATGTGCAAAAGCAGCATATAAACTGAAACCAATGATAGATGAATAAATGAATATCACATTTCTTTCTTTTACAGTGGGAAAGGTTTCTATTTGGTTTATATTACTGTCATTGTCCTTTCAGGAATATTTTAAAGCAATTCATTTAACCAGATATGCAACAGGTAGCATTGTGAATGGAAAAAAACAGAAAAGATGCCCTCTCTACTCTTGTATTGGTGACAACTGAACATTTTGTAGTCCTTCCTACTTATTTAGGCAATTGTGAGGTTATATTTCTCCTGTGAAAAATTAAAACCAAACTTTGCGGGAGGAAAACGTCAAGAAAAAAATCTAATAAAATGCATTTTAAATGAAGGGCTGACCTGTAGGGATATGAGATGACCACCTTGGACTCTTCAGCAGGAAGTGCACAAAAAGGTTAGGACCTTCAACACATGCTGCCAAGCACTTAGGTGCAATACACATGAATGTAAATCATCACTGATAGATGTTAACAGTCAACAATATGGGCTATTATGTTTTGTGTGTTCAGCTTTATGTATCCTGGTAAGGTTGCTCTCAGCTTATAGGATAGGGGGGTGCACTTTGGCCTTTCCCTTTCAATACTAAAAGACCTAGTCCCACCTTTGTCACAGTGCACCATTTTGAAGGAAAATGAATTCTGTAATTATAATTCTAACTAAATTTAAACTCTAATAAGTATTACAAATTGTTTAAATAAAAATGGAATAAGTAATAAGGTGCCCACAAAAGAATGAGGCTTGTAAATCAGTAATTAAGGCTTAAAATAGAGATGTCAGCATTACTGCCTACAAGTAAGGAGTGGGCTTGGGGTTTGGTGGCTGGTCACCTCTCCTGATCTGAAGCCAGCATAATAAAAGCCAAGTGTGTTGTAAAATAGTCTTAATTATCATAGCAACACTTGCTATTTAGGTTCACTTGTAACTCCCATACTGGCAACACATGCAGGACAATGGAAGAATGTCTGTGGCCATTGTCTAATTGCAGACCAGGGACTAGCTTCCGACACACCTACATGTTTTGTGTTAATATTGTAAGGCAAATATAATGAATTCTTAATCTTAATATGATTCCCAGCCTTTCCTATAATAATACATCAAAGCTTCAATATTACATTTAAAATCAATACATTCCACCAGGACCCTTATAAAACCTTCTTAGTAACATAACAATATATCTAATATAATGACATGAATACACTTTATGTACAAGGTTCTTGGTGATAGCAGCCTATTTCTTAAGCTTGTTTTTACATTTTATAGGACTGGAGTTTTAGGCTAATCATTTTCGAAGTTAAATTGTTCACCTTAGCTAACATATATTGATTTGATTGCCTTAGTAAATATAAAAAAAACACTTTAAGAACATAGCTATGATCTAACTAGAACTACATAACTACATAGAACTTCACTGGCTTCCCCCTTGTAATTTACAATGACATCAAATAATTTGCAGTATATTGTAGTGCTGTATAGCATTAAGGCTCCATGTAAACCTTTCAGCCATCCCATGTGTACCATAACAGGCATCTCTTCAATATCTTAGGTAAAAGAATGATTATGATGCACTGCGATTTAGACCTTTTAGCTCCTTCTATAAAGGTGAATCATTTCCTGATGTAATGTTTTCAGTCAATGTAGAACTCACCAGTCAAAAAAGTCAGATACAAATGCATACAGTACAATGGCGCTTAGTATGTAATTATAAATGATAAGGAGCCACAAGAAAAATTTTATGGAGGTGCCTGCTGAAACCAGTGGCATTATGTTCCTATCAAACAGGTGCTCAATCAAAGTGGTCAGCCACTATGAAATGTTTTCAATGGATTGGAATTCAATTATTAGATTCATAAAAATCAAAAAATCTAATGAAAATCTATTGCACACTATGGTCATTTATGATCAATGTTTGACCAGCATTTAAAAAATGAATGTGGAATGTCCATTCCTGGCCCAACCAAGGAGTACAAACTCTGTCCTTTTGAATAGGCTGATGTAAATAAGTAGAGTGCACTCCCTAAGAATCAGCAACCAATAGGAGTAATCCCACCATTTACTATCCACTGACCCTGCCTAGTTTTTAGGTAATGATTCCTTACGCATTAACATTACCATGTCTGTGTTTTGTGGGGGGTTATGCAGAACTCAACTGGGCTGGCTAGTTGATGAGGACACAGTGGTTATGCTACATAAACATAAAGACAAGCGCTCATGGACCAATGGATAACCACCTTAGGATAAATATATATATACTATATATATAGAGAGAGAGAGAGAGAGAGAGAGAGAGAGAGGAACTAAAATGCTATGAGCATGGTATTGGGTCACTTTGTGGTTAAATAGCCTCTAAAGCAAAAACAGTGCTGAAGTTCAGAGACCTAGGCCCTGATTTACTAAAGCTCTCAAAGGTTGGAGAGAATACACTTTCTTCAGTGAAGCTGGGTGGTCCAGAAAACCTGGAATGGATTTCTTAAAATCATTTGCTTTTTGCTAGCAAATGTTTTGAATCCTGGACCCGATCCATTCCATTCACTGATCAAAGTGTATTCTCTCCAGCCTTGGAGAGCAAGTGCCTGTGTTAGTCTTAAAACCGTGTTTTCTGCCCCTATTAAGTACCTTTATATACTAAACATAGGCTGCCAAATGAGGCTACCTCATAAAAATGATAGCTGCCAGACTGTCCCTGGTTCTAATACTTCTGAGTCACAGGCCCAGGACAATAATGCAACACAATTTTTATCAGGGAGGTGTCAGAATAACATACTTGTATAATTAATCTGGGTCAGTAATTCAGAAAGCTTTAATGACATTGGTTCAGCATGCCAGGCAAATGATTATCTTTTTCAGTACAGATCAGAAATATCAGCATAGATAGTTTTTACATGACAGGATTACTTTAAATACTACAGCCTGATAGATAGGTATGTGGAAGGATTATTAGAAGGCCTTGAACATCAACATATGGAAAACATTGTTCCCTATACAACTAGAGGTTTTTAGCATGCAAACATTTACTGTTCCCAGACTGAATATGAAAGGGAAAAAGTAATATGTGATAATGTAATAGTGTGTAATATGACATTTACTGAATTTGACCTATTACAATTACTCAAAGCAAAGTATGAATCACATACAAACAGAAGCTTTTACTTTACTTTGCATGCTTACCACTGTTTGATCTAAGGTGCCACCTTGGTGTGTAATGTGTGTGTCATTAGGAACTGCTATTGAAAATCTCTTAATTACATTAAATTATTAATGATACAAAATTATACAAGACAGAGTGATGCAGAATATTCAAATGTTAAATCAATCAAACACAATTTCTTTTTAAGTTGATCAACATACCAATTAGATTAGAAGTGTCTGCTGAGCTCCATCCCAGAGGTCCCTATTCACTTACATGAGCAAATTTGTGAGTCTGACTAGTCTCAGATGATGATCGGTTCTCTGCCAGTTGTTAGGTCACACTTTATTACCATTGTGATTATTGTTTACTGCTATTAAAATAAATCAAAGCCCCGAGAAAGGAAGTAAGTAAAGTAAAGGAAGTTTGCTTTAAAGCTTTTAAGGTTGCTCCTTTGGTGCCCAAAGTGGAGATATGTCATCTTGTTGGTTCTCCATTATTGGCAGTTCAATTTCATTCAGTGATGAAGTAACTTCCTCTTGTGATAATGGAAACAGAACTTAGGCAATGCTACAGCAATGGTTTCACCCATCTAACATAATCCTTATGACAATCGAACACTAGAAACTCATGTCAATGGCAAGAGCTCACCAGTAGCAGGATTACTATGAAGAAATACTCACATGTTTGCATGTGTTGTCCTTTCCAAGAGACCATGCTCCATCCATGGTGAGGGACATGCCATCAGTGAGGGAACAATACCTCGCTCATCTGGCATTGAAACAGCTGAGCAACATTTCTTATTTTTTTCAATCAGCACCCGTTACCAAATTGTTGTATGCAATTGCTCATGGCATGAAATAAGGCATGCCCAATGGCATGGGTAAAAAGAGGCTTTAAATTTGTAATTAAAAACATTGTAGTTTTTGTAGATTTAATTTATAGTTCACTATTATGCAAAAGAAGATTTATAAATATAACCCATTTTAGCCACTAAGGGCAGGCTCAGCCCTTCTTGGGGATCAAGCAATTCCTTTTGGCACCCGGTAACTGGCAAGGTGTTGGCTCAGTCACTCACAATGCATTGAACCAGCGTCTACATATTTGATAGCTGGTGGCAGTGAGTGTTACTGTTCTGCTCATTGCTGCCCCGATTCAGTCTTTATGGGGCTGCTAGTGCTAGAAGCTACATGTGGTGGATCCCCCAAGGCAGTGGTTCCCTGGCAAAAAGAAGCGGCACCACAACCTCAAGCCTACAGTGAACATAGCCAAAGGGTTATTATCCCTTTGTGAACCCTTTCTTCCTATTGCAGTCTTTTACCACTTGGTTTTTTTTATTTACTATTCATTTGCATTTGTAGTGTGAAAAAATTAAAAAAAATGCTTGGAGCCAGAAATAAAATACTAGTACCTTTTTAAGAGGAACAAATCCATTTTAGTTTTTTTAAACAATGAAAATTGCAGTTACAATTTAATTAAGACCCAAATTAGTTATTAACATTTCCTTGCCAATATCTTTTTTGCATGTTTGTATGTAAACAGTTTAGTTTGTTTTTGTAATAACACATTAAGACTCTCGGCAGCTGGTAAGAGTGTGGGATGGAGCACTTGAGTTGTGGTATATTAAACAAGAAGTTTACAGGATCTGAAAACAAAAAATGACGTTTTCTAAAGGGTCAGTAAAATCACGAGACAGCACCTCTCATCACCATGTATCTGTTCCCTAATATTACAATTGTGTCATTGTGCATTAACTGCGTGTAAAATATTGCATTGTTGATGTTTGTTAATATAATTGGAAAAGGACAGCCAACATGCCAGCCATGTAAAAATGGTAGAAGATTTAGGTAGACCAAATCCAGATTGGGATAGATTCAGGTGGACCATAATATGCATAAGCAATACAGGCAACAAATGAAAGCAACCTGTAAACTACCGATGCTAAAAACAATAAAAATTGAAGTTTGATGTAAAGGTTCCTTCTTAAGACTGTTTAACTTACTTAACATGGTAACAGGTAACGGGTTATATGAGGTGACTAGTCCAGGACTGATATTTATTGTTCAATGTTTCACCTTCACAATCAAAACAAATTCATCTAAATTGAAAGAAGTAAAAATACAGTTAGTAAAGCCTTAACACCCATACAGCTACATGTTTAATTAAAAACAACAACCTAATGTGATAAAGTACAAAGCAATCAATGTTCAAAATGTATGATGATACATAGATCCCAACACGTCTGCAGCAATGTTTGCCCAGAAACAATTACCACATTCCAAATGTGCTCAATCCCAATTTGCAAGTACAAAAACAGTAAAGTACCTCTGTTTCACTTCCACTTGCCAAATACCCTTTTAGATAATCACTCACTCACACCTGTGGACTAACTGATTAGTGGTAAGGTGAAAAAATACTCAATGAACACAAAGGTCCTGATTTATTAAAGCTCGAGAAGGCTGGAGAGGATACACTTTAATCGGTGAAGCTCGGTGATCCAGCAAACCTGGAATGGATCTAGTCCAGGATTCAAAACATTTACTAACAAATAGCTAATGACTTTTAGGAAATCCATTCCAGGTTTGTTCCAGTTCTAACTTGAAGGTTCCAGTCACATGCAATAAAATAATATCTTAAAGGTATAAACTGGAAAATTTTTATGTAATTCCACAGCCTCCACTGATATAACCCACATAAAAATATTCATGACTGACATCAAACAAAATAAGGGAAAAAGTAACTTTCTTTAAATGGTCCAAAAGGTACAAATTCGGCTTTAAAATAAAAACCCAGCCTAGCCAGAACATACACTACTTCTGTATTTTACAGAATGTTAGGGAGTAGAGACTTGGGGACCCCAACAATTGAGCTCCCTTTTCTTGCTCTACTGTTAGAAAACATAAGACCAAGCACGGTGGAGGTGGAATATGGGTGTGCTTTAAGTAATACACAAACATTTGTACTGGTAAAACTTATATTCATATATTCATCATAGATGGAAATAACACCTGTGATTTGATCTATGGTCAGGAAACAAAGTGTTCCATTCTAAATGTTTATAAGGAACTGGTGTGTGCATGCAGTTTCACTCAAAACAGCAATAGTGGTCTTTCCATTGAGGACCCAATACTTTTTCTGTGGATTACATTAGGAAAGCACATTTGAATGGGCTGCAAGGTCCCAGGGTACTGCAATTTATTTTGAAAAGGGTATTTATAGAAGATCAAATGAACCTGCATTACCCAGAACTGTGTACACATTCTGATGGTGCCCCTACTAAGTCTCTCTTGGCTGCTGCTGGCTGCCACAATTCTTGCTAGTGTCCCCGAAAGATCTCTGCCCTGTGAATAATACTTTCACCCTGTCCATGTGACAGCACCAAGGCCTGTGATATCTGCAAAGGAAAAAAGAGGCCAGGCTCATGACTTTGGGCAGTAATGCGGCCAGGCCCCTCACCTCCTGGCTTGTTTGTCATTCAAGATGGTATTATTTATACAAAGTAAAGTAGTCAGTACAGAATAGTAATTAAAGGTTTGAAGTGCTAATTGACTATTCAGGAATTGATGGCACCAAACATTTTATGGCCCTGATATCCTGGGAATCTCTTCACACCTCCCTAGGTGACCATTCCCTTTATTCCTATTAACAAAGAAGAGAAACTCCACTAGTCCTACCCCCCCCACAATGAAGCAGATTTACCATGGATAGTGAATAGGAGTCCTGAATGTTAACTAAGCTGTGCATGTGTCTCAGTGTGCACATACAAAAAAAACAGGCCAACAGGTAAAAAACATCACTACCAAAGACCTTCCACAGTCTCCTTTGCATTAAAAAGAAACCTGCTCATCAAGACTCCTCCAAAAACAAACTATATTGTGTGTTTTTTTTGCATGTCCATATACTCCCCTGGAGTGGTATGTGACATTACTTCTCGGTAAAGACGCATACCACCCAGATTTGGGAAAATAACACTTTCCAGTTCAAAGTATGTGGGCAAATGACAGATCCCTATCATGCCCCCATTTTGTGGACTATAAAAAATCAATAGGCAAAAAATGGACCTGTTTTTCCTGCATCCTTGCCATTTCCATGAAGACAGGAAATCTTCAGCCGTTGGATGGCAACTGATGATGCAACTCCTGCACTGGCTCTACGTCTGGCACTGCCATACACAGAGCCAAGGTCTACACTATACAGCACATGTAGAGTTAAAACAAAAAGTCGCCAGGGATTTTTTTTTTTTTTGGAGAAAAAAGACATTGCATATGTATATTGTCATTTAGTACTCCTAGTGACTTATTGTTTTCTGAGTTTAGATCCACTTTTTATAATACATATTATATACAGTTGTCTGCATCCACCCAGAGGGACAAGTGAGAATGAAAAAAGAACTTAGTTTTGACAGTCCCTTTTAAAATAATGGTTAGGTCCTTGCTATAAAAATTAATGTTCATGGTTATTGTAAAGAATATTCATCTTACTATGGCAGTCTAAATTCAATAGACAGGTAAAAAGATTACTGGGCAACATGCTTGTAGCATTTTCAAGTGGCGTTTGATCCCAAAGTGTGCAGGATTTAGATCAGCCTTTTCAATTTTTCCCTTCTATATTTACAATATCCACAGCTCTGAGTTTATTAGTGTGATGATCAGTAAGAAAAATGCTGACCAAAGGAGGAATGTCACCTTTGCAATTAGCCCCAAAAAAATCATTGGTGTCACTTAAACTGTTCTGGGAGGCACAGACTGCTCATTGCTCAAAGACCCCTCAGCAACCTCTGTAGGGTCCCTGGTTAAAGCAGACCTATCATCACAGTTTTACATTATATAAAAAGGTAGCTAACCCTTTTATATAATGAAAAAGTATTTTTAATACTTTACTTTTTATGGGAGGATCTAGCCCTTCCCTTCCGTTACCGCCGCAGCAGTAAAGATGGAATGGGAAACCTGCAGCCTACTGGGATAAGTGACCTATATGGCTTTGGGCTTTCCTGAAAAAAAAAGTGCAATTCTTACAAATTTGCAGTGAAATCTGAATTTTTGTTTTACTTTTTCAAGGAGAAACATCACCCGATCTCGCAGCAGAAGATGGTGGTACTTAGTGTCCAGTCTGTGCCAGAGGAAGACAGGATGGGGCGGAACCAGCTGGACTAGGATTGCAGAGCGAATATTTTGTTCCTGAAAGTTCCATTTTAAACTGATCAGAGAAGCACATATTGCTCTCTGCACAACGGAACCCCTGGAGGAACCCTGGTTAGGAAACACTGCTTTAGAAGGAGGACAGTCACCCACAGCTCAAGGAACCCATGCTTTCACAGAACCCTGGTTGAGAGTGGCCAGTCTTACCCAAACAAAGAATGCTAAAACCCAGAATGTGGGATGCACAGAGCTGATTGCAGCAAAGACAAATGTGCATTATACAGACATAACCCAGATGGGGGCTCATGTACCATTATCCCTGTCACCTAGGACATAAGAAGCCAAGTATAACCAGTGTCTCATTGTTATAAGGCAATACACACAAGTCTACCCTGCAAGGGCATGTCTCTCTTGTTGTCTCTGCATCATTTTACACCCTGTTCCTTGTAAAAACACCAAAGCTTTATATAAATGTAATTCCAGCCTGAGGAGCAGCAATGACTGAACAAACAGCAGCAATAATAAGGGCACGTCCTAGAAAGTTTTGTGGAAGCAGGGGCTATATAGGCGTGCAGAGAAGTGTCAGAGGGAGTGGCGCATGCGCAGTCAGCTTGTTTTTCACAAAGCTGTTGATAAAGTGAGCCGGCACACTGCAGACAGACGTCTTTGTACAGAGACCAGTGAGCAGAGCACACTGATAGCACAAGGCATCTTCAATGACCTGCCTGCAAAGCCAGCACTGACTCCATCAGTGCAATACTTCATATGAGATCTTAGCTTGCCTCTCCTTTCCTCACATCATTATTTTTATACATTTTTTTGTTCTTTTTATTTTTTGCAATCATGGTGCTGGGGAAGGTGAAGAGTTTAACTATAAGCTACGACTGTCTGAATGGCAGCCATGTCCCTGTTTATTCCAGTGGGGACACAGTCTCAGGAAAGGTAAATTTGGAAGTGACTGGGGAGATCAGAGTGAAATCTCTGAAGATCCATGCAAGGGGACATGCCAAAGTGAGATGGACAGAATCAAGAAATGCTGGATCTAATACTGCCTATACCCAGAACTACACTGAAGAAGTGGAATATTTCAACCACAAAGACATCCTCATTGGCCATGAGAGAGGTAAGTGCAGCAATGATGGATATGATGATTATAGATGTGTAGAATAGTATATGTGTATGAAGATCATGATCTGATAGTAATGATTTGCTGATATTAAATCATTGATGTGGAAATGTCATGATTGCAGTATAACATGTGCCAGGTACTCTGCATAGGTGCCACAGCATATCTGCTGAACTTTTGTAGGTGTGTGCTGCAATGGATTGTATGATGGTAGACCCCCCCCCCCATACTGCTGGATTGGATACAATGTATGATTGTACCCCAGCCTGGCATGTAGTTCCAATGTCTTTATATGATTGTACCCCAGCCTGGCATTTAGACATGATGTATCATTATGATTGTACCTAGCCTGGCATTTAGATCTAATGTCTCCATGTGATTGTACCCCCCAGCATGGCATGTAGATCTAATATACCCATGTGATTGCACCCCAGCATGGCATGTGGATGAGCTCCCAGGGTGAGGACTACAGCTGATCTGCTCATCTCCATCCCAACTTTTCTAGGTGTGCTGCAGTGGGTTGCATAATGGTTGATATGACCCCCCCTATGTAGTATGGTTGGTATCCCATAGTATGAAGACTCAATACATGGGTGCATGGGAAGGAGGAAGGAGGGGGGGGGTGTAAGAATCATCTTGTTTTTCTGAAGTTTCAGTCTGCCTTTGTTAGAAGCGGTTCAATCCTGTTTTGGGCTAGTGGTGTCAGTGGAGAGAGAGATGAGTGGGAGGGGGAGCCTCCTCTGCTCACTGCTGATTGGCTGCTCTTGTATCAGGTGGTGCCAATGACTTCATATCTTCCAGAGAGAGAATGGCACACACATAGAATCAGGGCAAATGTTGCAGAAAATAAATCTGCATTAGCTGCAGTATAACATTAATGATCACTGCCATGCCTTGTGCTGGCTGCTTCTATAACCAGTGTGACCCAGTTTTCATGCCTGCCTTTTATTACTTAGCAATTGCTGCATTTCTGGTATAGGGCAGATGCTATATAAAAAAAAAACAACATTTATGTATTTATATGTGCCTAAGGAGTTTTTTCGTGTTTGATTACAGATGTCCTATCGCTATATTGTGTTTTCCTATAACACAAGCTGTTCTGATAATTGACTAAGCCCTGGGCAAGTTGCTGGCTGCGGCAGTGATGGGGTTAATTGTTGTTTCTCGCCTGTTACGTGCGGCTCCACAGGCGACTCTCACACAAGCTTGGTTATGGGCTAGGAGGGGGAAGAGCAAAGCCGCACCCAACGCTACGCTGATTGGTGGCTTAGCTTTTGTTAGGCTGTTGTCAAGGAGATGGCCGTGTCTGGTGATTGGCTGTCCCTGTTGCTTAGGGCACCCGGGAACAGGTGGGGATAGGTGGGCGTGGTTGTGTAGGATGTTAACCCAATGCTGTGTGGAGAGGCTGCAGTGTGTTCTAGAAGCGTGATAAGAGGAGTGCTATATTTACCTCAGGACACCCTCACTCAGTATATTCCTTATTTATATCATTAGTAACACTTAGTATATTCCTTATATATATCATTAGTAACATAGCAAGCCTCATCTTATAGTGCAGCAACAAGTTTCTCACTTCTATATACCACCAGAGCAGTTAATATTATAAAAAAATATTTTCAAAATTCACCTTTCTATAGAAGGTGCTGGAAACTATTCTAAAATCTTCTATTTCCATCCCCACTCAGCAACTACAAGTCCCAGCCATCCCTGACAGGCTGTACCTCTCCAGTCTCCTCATATTTCATGTACATGTGTGGCCATATTGTAATAATAAACTTTATATATAGAAACAAATCATGCAGAACATTTATTAGGCCTGTAATGGTTTGATGCAACTGGTGCCCCCCAAAATGTCAGCCATGCCATCTATTAATATGGCTCCTCGTTTATTACCAGCACCATGGGGACTATGATACTTTGCAATGAGCGGTGAACAAATGGCTAGTTGTAGGCTGAAACTCCTGTGTTCTAGTTAATGTTTATCAGAATTAATACAACATAACAGTTACAAGGGTTACGTCTTACTATTATTATTAGTAAACAGGATTTATATAACGCCAACATATTACGGAGCGCTGTACATTAAATAGGGGTTACATTTAGGATGAACAGGAAGCTCTGTAAATAGTGACCCCCCTCCCATGTTATTTTACTAAACAAATAATAAATGGCTATTTAGCATAATTGTTTATCCTTGTGAATGAGGTCCAGGTGTGATGACCTCAATCAGCCAATCACATGCAAGCAAAGATCCCATTTTTTTTTCTATGATTGGATATTCTTAGCAAATGTTTACACAATGAACATCTCCCTTCCTCCAAGGTAAACTGACCAATGATGTTACAGTTCCCTGGGGCAGTAAATGCAGAATTTGTAGCAAGCATGGGGCTCCTTCCCTGTGCACAGGCCAGCATGGTCTGTAATAGACCCGGAAGAAGGGGGCGGAAAGCCTAGAAAAGTGTAGGCAGTGCAAGTTAGGCTGCGCTCAGCCATCTCTTGCAGCGCCTACGTCATGTCTATGCATATGAGGGACTGGCTGAGGATCTGCTTGCACCGGTTCAGGCCGGTCCTCTCCTGCTAGAGTCTGTCTGTGATTGACAGCTCAGCACTTGTTTACCACACTGTACAGCCTCTAGTGCTCTTTTCCAGGAGATTGCTGAGCTGGCATTAAGAAAAAAAAACTTTCCTGCAGAAGAGAAAAAGAAAAGTATTTTGTTTTATCTAAAATGAAGAACAAAAATGATTGCACTTATATATAAAAATAAAATAGAAGGATCGGTGACGTTCCACATTCCTTTGTAGTCAGATAATGAACCTGATCTGTACCGATCACCACCAATCATCGCCTGTGATATCTAATTATATTAATGATCAATGAGAGATATTTTATCATTTATACTTATTTCTTATTTTTATATATTCTCCACATTTCTCATTAGCCTCCATGTACTTTACACACCCGACATGAGATCAGATCTTTGCCATAAAAAGTAGAATGGGAAGGTCATGTTGTTTACTGCAAATCTACGTCTTCTTAATAACCCAATTCCACGGGTGGGGTCTGACCTGCAAACCCTGGTTTTATTGTTTCCAAAAAAACACAAGCTGGATGATTGCATTGTTCTTTCCTCTGGCGCTATAGCTCATCAGCTGAACAATTAAATCTAGATCAGGACGTTTTATAATTACAAATAATTGTGCATTGTGAAAAATATAAATATATAATGCACACATTGTGTGGTAATTTCTATACCTGATGGAGAAAAATACCCAAATAATATAACAAACCGTCCTGACCAAAATGTGCCGCAATTCTAATTGTTGTGAAACAACTTGTAGCCCTGGTAAAACAAGAATGCGCTGTATAAAATGAATGAAATCGTGTAGAGCAGAGAATATTGAAGGCATCTTCTTTTTTTTTTTTCTTTTTAGATGACGATAACTCAGAAGAAGGTCAGACCACTATTACTTCAGGACGCCATGAATATGCATTTAGTTTTGAGCTTCCACAGACGTAAGTATCTGGTATTGTTGGATCATACCACTCCCTATGTATATTGCTAGCAGTTGCAGCAGGAAGTGCTGTCTATCGACATGCTGCACACATTAGGAATAACGCCACAAGATATTAGTTACCTGACAAAGGTCTACTCCTGCCTTTGTCCTATAGCACTTCAGAGGTCCACTCCTGCTTTTTGATCAATTCAATCAATATATTAAAGCCCTGATTTATTGTAATATACACCATTCAGACCCTTATATGTAAAATGCCTGTCTATGGCTTTATTTGACTTAACCCCAGCAATAAGCTGTATTTAACTAGAAAGTTCCCTGATTGAAGCACCGTCACTAATTTTGCCTTCCTCTTTTGTACAGACCACTTGCTACCTCATTTGAAGGGAGACACGGTAGTGTACGGTATTGGGTGAAAGCAGAATTGCACAGAGCCTGGCTGCTACCAGTAAAATTAAAGAAGGAATTCACCGTGTTTGAGCATATAGATATCAACACTCCTTCATTATTGGTAAGACATAATGTTTTTTGATAAAAGGAGATTTTCTGACAGAAATAAACATTAATGAACGTTAGATTTAATATTTCATTGTCAGATATTTACTTATAAATTATTATCTAGAAATATATATATTCTGACTGCACAATTTACATGGGAAAGCTAATTCCAGCAGCCATTTTACCAATATTCCCTAATCTGCATACTGCTTTCATGACTGTAGAAAACACATGGCATCTGCTGTAAGTTTGGCTGGCCAGTTACTAAGTACATGACCAATTGTATGAGCTGGATGAATAAATAAATACATTGGAATCCTCCAGCATTATTAAATCAGGGAATCTTGAGTACGTTCTGAATTTTGATTTGTTATCTTTATATTGTGGCGGTAGCTGCTTTCAAAACTTTACCAAGACATGAAATGCAGCTTATAAATTTACTAGTGCCTTCTGAATTTGAGTCAGGCTTTATGGCCATTTAGCTGGCATAGATCACCAAGGTTGCAGTCTTTTAAATATCACAGACTGCATACTACATTGGTTCAGCTAACAAAATGGCTGCTCTGTGGTTTGGAGGCTGCAAGCAGTAGACAGGTCATCTTTAGTCACTTTATCCTCTGCTTTATGCAGTTAGCATTAATTATTAATGTATGCTTTTCTTCTTTCTTTTTCAGTCACCACAAGCAGGCACAAAAGAGAAGACTCTGTGTTGTTGGTTTTGTACCTCAGGTCCAATATCCTTAAGTGCCAAAATTGAAAGGAAGGGCTATACACCAGGTAATCATCCTTTCCTATTACGTTTAATTTTTAAAATTTTCCTTACAAAGTTAACTTGGCATACAACAGCCTTTTTCATTAAAAGGACATCATTTTATGAGTTGCCAGACACATTAATAAAAAATATTAAA
Organism: Pyxicephalus adspersus; assembly: GCF_032062135.1. NCBI lineage: Eukaryota > Metazoa > Chordata > Amphibia > Anura > Pyxicephalidae > Pyxicephalus > Pyxicephalus adspersus. The sequence continues at coordinate 72,127,649 of NC_092863.1, forward strand.
TGATCCTGTGGTTTCAGTGTTTTATTTTCTCTCAGGATGGTTTTGCACATTCCTTAAAAGTTTTTCTTTTTTTTTCTCCTGAAGGTGAATCAATTCAAATCTTCGCAGAGATTGAGAATTGTTCTTCCCGAATGGTTGTACCTAAGGCAGCCATCTATCAGACACAGACTTTCTATGCCAAAGGGAAAATGAAGGAAGTGAAACAACTTGTGGCCAATTTACGGGGAGAGTCTTTGTCTTCTGGGAAAACAGAAACGTGGAATGGCAAGCAGCTTAAAATCCCTCCTGTGTCCCCTTCCATCATCGACTGCAGCATAATCCGTGTCGAATATTCCCTCATGGTACGTCTGACAAATACCACTTGGGGCTTCTAAACACCCTATACCCTTATCTTGGCTGCAGTGGCCTACTAGTTACATACAGTAGTCAGTATTAAAGGCAATAACGTAAAGATTATACTGAACAACTCTAACATTGCCTTTTTATAGTCACATTCTCCAAAATATGATTGCTGGGAAAAACATAATTGAACAAAACAAACTGGTTACTGTACTGAAATTATTGGAATATAGGGCTATGAAATGAGAATACCCATAAGGCCATATTTTGGAAGTACTGCTTAAATATTTTTTAATGAATTTGGACTAGGAAATATTAGTGAATAATTGTGAATGTCCTACATGTAAAGCTGAGGGGGCTACCAACTATTACAAAGTCTCAATCAAAGCAATCAATCATGAACATTAGATAAAAGCTATTAAAAAAAAAAAAAAAACGTGAAGCAAGTTGACTTTATTTTTTCTTTTCATTTCAGGTATATGTGGATATTCCAGGCGCAATGGACTTATTCCTTAATTTACCGCTAGTTATTGGAACTATTCCCTTGCATCCATTTGGCAGCCGGACATCAAGTGTGAGCAGTCAGTACAGCATGAACAATTGGCTGGGTTTTGTGCTACCTGAGCGACCCGAAGGTAATTTCTCAATTCTGTGTACTTTTTCTCCTGGCAGATGTTGAAATCCAGCAATTTCTTCCACGTGCTACTCACTGCCACGAGCATGTACATGATCACAAGATATTATTGCATAGAGACCCAAATGTAAACACAACTGTTCTTTCCCACATGCTTAGCTCAGCGCTAGGGTTTAAAAGTAACAAACTCATATAATTAAATTCTATTTATTACAAAATAAATTTACTTTTTCTTGGCCTTTTCCTAATTTTTTTTATTCTTTTTTCCAGCTCCCCCTAGCTATGCTGAAATTGTCACAGAAGAGCAGAGACAAAATCTTTTATCGTCAAATATTTGTGATAATTTCGAGTTGGCACTTCAAGGACCACTTTTTGCGTATATCCAAGAATTTCGTTACTTGCCTCCTCCTCTCTACTCAGAGGTAAGCATATTCTTCCTTGGAAGTAAAAAAAACATTCACTCTCCTAGTATTGGATATGCCACCAATTCTTTTGTTCTCAGGCTGTGAATCTGGCTTTTGTTGAGTCCTAGCAGCCCACTGGAATTAAACTGTTTATTAAGAGACGATTAGGAATAAATTAGTGGTTCCATTATGTAATTGTTAATAAAGCTTTTGTTTAAGGGGACTAACTAATGACAGCAGTCTTGCTGACTTCTATATCTCATGACAGGCGGCCCACTAGCTCTGACCCTAAAGAGAATGTCACAACCCAAATTGCACAATACAAGTAGCTTTGTGTTTGTAAGCATAGGAGGATTGCCAGTACAATGCGCAATTCAAAAGTGCACATGCCCTTCATGTGTTTCAGCGGTTACTGTAATTTTAATGACCTATTTTACAGTTTAAGCAGCACCAATAATACATGATGGTCTATTCCCATTTATAAAGTGAAACTTTTTCATAAGATTGGATATGTTTTCCAAAATTCAGATACAGTTTGTGAACACCTGACCTTCACACATGTATATGCGCTTGTAAGACATTCCAAAACCATTAGCATTAATATGGAGCTGTAGTATAATCATAGGGTATTTAATGTCAGCCAGGAAACTCTCATCTCTGCCTGCACAACCTCCACTGTGCAAGATCACTGAACAGGAAGTATATTCTGCATAGCAGTGAACAATTATTGGCTTCCTGTTTACATTTATAATTATACTGAGAAAAATACGTATTTAAACTATATGAATTTGTAAAAAAAAACTTGTCTACATTGATATATTTGCAATTAAAAAAAAAAAAAAGCCTGCAGGAAAGCTCTACTTATATTCCTCATTCCACCCTCTTTATTATCCTAAACCATCCTTGCACACAGGCACCAAACACCCATTTTTCCTGCTTTTAAAGTTTGTAGATAAAAAAAGGATTTTATTGTGCTATAAGCAACAACACATTTTTATTTTAGCACATTAATAATCAATCGGTCCCATAGTACGCTAAGTGATTAAACGTAAAGAAACCTATATGAACTTTACTGTCTGCATATATATATTGCCAGTTGATTCATTCTGTAGTATACTGACCCAAATGCATTCTTGTTCTCCTAGGTTGACCCAAACCCTGATCAGCCCATTGAAGACCATCCTTCCTGTCCATCTCGCTGAAGGGATTTGATATAATCAGCTGATGAGACTAACTGAACTGCTAATAGTGACAATTGGCAGCCATTTATGGAGACGCACTTTCATAGAAATGCAGTCTGAGTCTTGCCATGGAAGTTGCAGACTGAATCAACCTGTGGTCATGATTTTGGCGCTTACAGCTTCTTAATTCGTTTGTGCTCCATACCTAACAGAAGTTGGACTGCCTTGCTGTTGGCACAACGAAGACTCTGCGCCCCAACAGCACGCGGTCAAGCAACAAGATGCTCAGCACGCAATGAAAGAGGTTCAGGATTCCTCTGTCATGCTGAAAATTTGCACACCTTTAGTGTGTATGTAGAGCAGCTTGGAATCACTACAGCTTATCTTTTCCTCCTCTGCTTGGTTGTGTCCTTCACACCAAGAAGCACATGAAAGCTTTGAGAGACTATACAATGACAATGCACTAATCTTTTTTTTTTTTTCTTTTTTAATATTTTTGTTTGTTTTTTTTTTTTTGTTTTTGTTTGTTTTTTTTATTTGGTTGTAGCCTGGGCTCTACCTGCATATTAACATGCTTAGTACTGTCCTATATGGCTGCATGTGCATCACCATCAGCTTGCATACAGCAATGGATTTCTTTACACACATCTAATGCCTTCATACCAATTGCTGTTATGCTTTGCAGCCTACTGTTCTAGAATAGTGGCAATTCCAGTGAGTAATAGAAAGAAGGTGCAAGTACATGAGACTTTCATCAAGATTGTACACCTAGTTTTCTTTCAAAGACATGTTGCCTTTATACTGTCACCCCAAGCAGGATTTTGTTACAGACTTCCTACAAATCACCTAATCTCAGGATATATCATCACTTGCCAAACTTTGGAATGCTTTTTGTGTCTTTTATGTTGCACTGTACCATGTAGGGAGTTTACGGAGTTGTGTTAGCTGATAACATGCACAGAAAAAGGTAGAAAAAAGTTTTTTTTATTTCATATATTAAGAAATATCCAGCAGCCACAAATGTTTTAAGTCAATAAGGGCATTACCATTTACAAATATTTTTACACAAACACTGAGGTTAGATAAGTGAAGAGAGGCTGGACGTTTAAGGCACACATGCTAACATAAAAGTCTTGAAGACTTGCAAGGTAATGTCTTTTGCTGTCTAGTCCTTCATAATCCCCTCTTTACAGTAGTCCCCATCTAGTCTAGATGTGATTGATGCACAAGAGAACAGTAATTCTGCGCAAGCACTCAATATGTCAATTTTTAATTGGTGTTTTAGCGAAAGGAATGGGCATCTAAATTTGTAATTCCGTCTTATGCAATTTTGTAAGCAGTGTTAATGGATGCTGTGCTGTAAGACACATGGGGCAACCTACAGTCTATACATGAGTACTCAAGACTTCACTATGAAAATATAAAAATCCCAGGCAGATACTAAGTGTTCACTGATGACATTTGGTTTTACTATAGGTCCTCACAGCAAACCAGCATTGGCTCATTCAAGCAAGTTGTATTTGAGATATCAAATTTGGAATTGTTAAAGTTTAGTCCCCATCACAGCCTAGTTTGTACAAATGCCCCTAGGCTAGTGACTGAGGAAGTAAACTATGTAATCAGATAACATCAGTTTATTGATCCATGCTTTTTTGCAAGTGTCCTTTCAAACTAATTTAGTAAGTAGTTCCTTTGTTTAAAGAAAAAAACATAAAAACTTCCAAAGTGAAGACAACTTTTAGTCACGTTTTAAGTGATTCATCTGACGTTTGGTTTTCTCTATCTGACATAATACTGATATAAGAAGTGACAGTAGTTTTGACAATCCCCCGCCCCCCCCACACTCTCTCCACCCTTTTTTTGCTTGGTGTGGATGACCTTATACCTCCGCTGTTTAACTGCTGATTAGTCGGCAATAAAGCATTACACTTTTTTTTTTTTTTTATTCATTTGATCAAAACTATTGTTCCATTTTTTCCATGATTTATAAAACTGGGAACAATCCCTGATTGCCTATGGATCAGTGGGCAAAGATTATGTCTTTATAGGGTAGACCAATATCAATAGCCACTGCAAATGTATGTGAGATTTAGCATTATTGAGGCCACTGGCACTGTATCGCATGAAATGTGGTAAATCAAAAAAAAAAAAAAAAGCTTCAAACTTCTGCAAAGTTTGTGGAAATATTTATTTACTCTGTTGTTTAGAGGCATTATTTTTCTCTTTATTACTTTTTTGTTTTTATAATGTACTGGTCAGTTTCATGTGTAGTCCAGTATTCAAGATGGTTTCCTAAGTTGGAACAAAATGAATGAAATCCATATTTCTAGAAGAAAAAAAACAAAGTGCAATATTTCATGTATGCTTATAGATACTAATCTATGGCTATTTGTATGTTTCTTTTTTGTTTTACTTGTTTTTGTTTTGGTGCTGAAAATGTTATTGTAGGCTCCAGTTCAAAACAGACTTTATGTGGAAAATGTTGAATTTTCCTAATGTTCTTCCTTGTTTAAAAGAAATAAAAACATGTTCATTTTTTTTATAACCTCTGAGTTTATTTTGTTTCTTCCGGTAATATTGAAGCCAGTCTAAACTTATCCAGTGGATTTAAGAAATAATGTTGACGGTTCAGATCACTTTTTATTGAATAGCATTCGGAAGATGTGTGCATGTGCAGGAGAAATTGCAAACCGTTCTATAGGAGTTGTGGAAAACTAGCTACTCTTCATGGGACTGACTATATGACACTGTTATATGAAAGGTGATAGTGTTGAAGAAATAAATTAAACCAGACTAAATAATTTTTCCTTCACTGGCACACAGAAACTGCCAATAGGCTGAGCACCGGGGCTTTAAATTGCAAGGTAATCTTTTTGAGATCGAAGAACTGCTTGAAACCGAGGTCATGGTGTTATGGCATCATTAGTATTGGTTTTGTTGGGGAAAAAAAATACCCCAAATTTTTTAGTTAATCTGTGAGTTTAATACATGAATAAAACATCTGACTATCAAAACATTTGAAGTTACAAGTTCACTTACAGCTTGCGGTGTGTTCGTCACCTAGTACACAATGCCATCTAAACTACACGTGTGTTTTTATTTTGTGCTACATAATGCTAAAAAAAGTAATGAACCTATCTCTTTTTATAACTCGGTTGTATAAAAGTACAATTTTCTTATTAATCTAATAGAGAGTAATACAAACAACCCATATACGCGATAAATAGAATATAAAGTGTCTATCATTCATTTAGTAAACAATGTATGATAAAATATGACATTATTTACTCCGATTATTATTATTCTGATTAAAGAAGTTTCTAGTAACTGTTAACCAAAACCGATAGTAATATGAAACAAAACTAGCAATGCCCATTGCTTTTTACAGACGTGGTGACCCCAAATAGAGGTCATATCATTTCCAATCCACCTTGCTGATCTACAATTACATCTCATCCTGTCCCTTGGGTGTGCCCATTTCACTGACTCAACCTTTCCATTCCCTCCAGTGCCCAAGTAGCAAGTTTATAGTCTGTTACTATGGCTGCAGATAACTAAATCTCACTCAGCCTGATGAAAACTAGATTATCACTCCTTCCTGACATTATACATCAATAGTTTCCGGGATTACAGACATGTAAAGCTATAGCATGTTAGTTTCAACCAGGTGTTCCTACATTCGCACCTAGAGCAGAAAGGGAAGTGAGAAGTGCCTCAGTACAATCCATTTCGTTCTAGTTGCTTTTGCCCTTTTTTATCTCTTTTGAACAATTACACAAGCAAAGACCAGAGACAGTTACCAATTTATGTCTTTACTGACTAATAAATGTTATGCTGATCCTGACACAATTTTAGAAGTGTCTCGTGTCAAAGAATCTGTGTGATGTGTATGTCAGATTCAAGGCCTGAGCTGTAAACTTTTTTATTGAAAGAGAGGAGAGGATGGCTTCTTTCCAGAAGGCTATTAATTTGTAAATTGTTGACCGCTGTGTGTAAATCAGACCACATAAATCAGTGCAATCTTACGTGTACCAACCTGAATTGCCGAAAATGTAAGAATTTTTTCGCAGACATGTCTCCTAACTGTTACATAACATTGATCTCACTGAAGGATAGTGTAGTATTATTTTTGGTAGCTGGATGTATAACAATATACCTATAACATTATAACATAATAACTACAGAGCTGTGAACTTATTTGCCAGTTGACCACAGAACACATTTTTGATGCAGTGTTAAAAACATTATAACAAACTGAAGATGTCCATACATCTCTGAATGGTTAGAATGATAGATATATATTTAAGCATAACATTAAATCACTATCAAAGAATATCAAGTATTATATTTTATACAGTTTAGGAGGAATGTGTCACATCACATCTGAAATGAATATTTGGCAGAAAATCTAGCATCACTAAACGATCAACAGCAATGGCTGCTGTTGCTTCCTAAAGAAAAGAAAGCAGTGGGATGTCTCCTGCTGGTCCTCCTCTCTCCATAGAACTGAACAGTCCATGCAATGCTTGATGTGTTATTACTAAAAAGGATCAATAATGGTTGTTTCCTGTGAGCGTTGTGAACATGTGTATGGGCCTGGTCTTGGTTGGAAGCTGCAGAGAAGAATAAATAAATTAAACAAGACATGACCTAAACTAAGGTAGGATCATTATAAAAGGTAATGATGACTAACAAGTTTTTTTATCTATTACTTTTTGCTGAACTAAAACATAAAATAGTAGATAACAAGATCAAATAAGAAGGGCTGGGCAGCATCTATTTCACCAGGACAACTGCTACCCTTAGATCTACCACTGCCCCAGCCTTGCCCTTAATTTAAGCATACAACTTGTCTACATGGCAAGGAATGCAAACTTTACCAGGTTTTTTCTGCTGTCTGCAAGATTTGCCCTAATTTCCTGTCCCAATAGACAACCGTCTATCTTCATGTTGTTGCATTAAATGAATATTAGGGTATTGTTGCATTGGATCAGGTAGACTATTTTCAGACTAGCAGTTTCTGCTAATACTTTTGAGCACCAAGGTGGTTTCAGAATAGGAACTGAGAGCTTATTTTTAATTCTGATACTGAAAATACATAAATTGTGTTGTGAATTACATTTCTCATTTTTTTTCCATAATTGGCTTTCACTGAGTGCTGCTGAAGCATGCTTGACTAATCTCTTACTGACAATACATCAGTTGTTTTAAATGTTGCTCTGTATTCTATACTAGGAAATGGCCATGCACTGATTATTCCTAGAATTTACTGTTGGGAACAATATTCAATAGAGAATCATATATAGCAGTTGTGTCTTTCTGAAGAACATTCTTTATTTTATGACGCATGTATCATACTGTCCCTCAGTCATGCGTTTGATTATTATTAGGATAGCGTTCCATGTCCATATAGGTTTACTGTAATATTTTACATACTCAGGGTCATATCCACTTATATTTGGTATCCTAGGGGAATCCATAGCTGGTAGTAACCTTAGCCAAACATTTTTTATAGCTGCTGATAAAACCTCATTAAGAGGTATTTGGACCTATTGTTGTTACAGGTATTCATTTCTAGGTTTGTCTCTCCAGCCGCAATTGTTTTTCCAAAAACCTTAAAGTAGAGTTCTAGCTAACAGTGTGTGTTTGCTTTGACGTAGACGAGTAAACGAGTGTTTGAGCTGGCAGAGAACCATGGTCATTGTGGCCAGTATGGAATGCTATGGATTAAAGGAGAAGAAGAGAAAGAAGGGTTTTTTGTCCCCAAAAAAGACAATTTATTGTGTATACAAAATTAGATATATATTTACAAGATGAATATGCAAGTCAAAAAATTAAACCAAAAACAAAAAATAAGGAATATGCATACAATTAGAAACATATATACAAATATCCTCTCATCAAGTAATCCATCTCTTTTTTGACCAATTGTTATATTTATATTTTTGGTATGCTCATGGTCTCCTCGTTACCTCTGAAGAAGCATATGTCACACATCCCAGGAGGCTCTGTGCTCCCATTCAGTTTTAATTGCTGCAGCAAGGTGCGCCACCTTTTTTTTAGTGTTTAGGTCTACTTTAAGTGTTCTTTGCAGGGTGAATTTGCAGCACATTTACTAAATGCAAATGGATAATTCACTTTGCTGCTTAGTGAAAAGCCTGTATTCTTTTAGTAAATCTGTCCTAATATCTTTGCTATAAACTTGCTACACAAGGAAATATATGCTTTGAGATTTTTCGAATAACAGAAAATCATTAATTTATATTAGTTTAAAAAAAATTTCACATTTGTAGATTCTTTAACCATTTAACCAATATTTAAAATTCCTTGCATATAGTAATGCTTTTTTGTAACCTTCTAAACAATATAATTTGTATTTCTGCTCTCCAGGACCCACTCGCATTATGTTTCATTACATGTTGCTGTATATTACTCATCATTGTACGATATGTTGCATTTGACTACTACATCATTGTAGAATGTTCTTCCATTAAATACTCTGCTGGTAAAATGTTATACTAATGTAAATGTTTGCTGTACTTGCAAAATGTACCACAATATATAAGTATTTATGTTACAGGTGGTTTGGTGGCTACCAATATCCTATTTCAAAACTAGGGCCCCGAGTAAAATTTTCAGAATTAAGTCTGCATTGCTTTTAATGTATCTTATTTTCTTAAATCTAAAAACACATTGTTAGGTTTTTTTGGGTTCTAAACTTAAACTATAAACTGACTATGGCGGTATCTGTATAATGTAAGCTTCTTTTGAGGCTTCGAATTTTGTGAGGGGATTATTGTTATCTGTACTTTGAAATGTGCAGGTGGCATATAAATGAAATGTATTAATAATTCACAAAACAAATATTTATGCATAAACAGAACCTTAAAAACACTTGTGTATGTGTTTGCATTGTTGTGCATTTTTCAGGTAGATTTAACGCTTTTTTTTTCAATCCTCTGCCTGCACTTTTTCAGGTAGAGGAAATTTCCATCTACCTGATCGGAGGATCTGTGTTTTGTTTGAAGCCTCATCCATATATAGTATAGAAATATCATTGTGTTTGTGATGGTAATACTTATTAGGCAATAAGCAGATGACAAATTGACATAAAAGCAATATTTATTACTTCTCTATGCCTATAATATTATTTTCTGAAAACTATTGCTGTCAATGAAGAAGAATAAATAATTCATATGGTTTGTTTCTATTCTATTGTCTTTGTACAAAGAAAAGTCTATAACTTGGCATAGCACAGCTCACTTATTGAACACAATAAACTTTCAAAATAGTGCAACTGGTCTGTTTTTTTACCATTCTGGTCTGGCGTTCTGGTAACCAATCACATTGTAACAACTATATTGGTGCCATTTTTAGAATTTGCGTCTACTGCTAAATGGTGATATGAGATCAGTTACTGATGGTGCTGGGATCATGCAGCAGAATTCTGACTGACTTCTATAAGGCAAGAAACAGTTCTGATGTATCAACATAACACATACTGTGCTGCAATACCTCCTGTAAGCTACTTTCTCACCATTGTCATTCTGGGTATATCTCTCCCTAGCTATAAACAGACCTGGTTTCTTTTTATTGTCTGGTATCTCCTTTTTTAGTAAAGTGCCTTTTAGACAAAAATGTCTAAAAGACCATTTTCTAAATTGTATTTAACATAGAAGTCTAAAAAAGGGGGGTAGGGCCCTAGGCATCCCTTTTTTTCTATCACAGTGTAGAGTTATGTGAAATGGATACATGGAGTATTCAAGACTCATTGGCATTATGGTTTAGATACACTTTGTTCTAGTTGGTGGAAAGAGTCAAAAAGAGTAATATTCTGCATGCGGTGGGGAAAATTCTTGGGAAGGGCAGGATGTCAGAGTGTGCCAGGATTAGGTCCCCCTTTGCCAGCCTATACATTTCTGAATGAGTGGCTTTTCTTTGCAATTATTTGATCACTCCTCTAGATGTTGGATGGCAGTATTTTAGTAAAAGGGCTGCATGCATAAGGTGATGGGAATGCTTCTGTCCTTTGAAGAATAAGATAGGTGGGGGAGTCTAATATAGTTGTGTGTCATTGTGTGTCTGTCCATTTAGGGTTGTTATCTATACCATTCATGTATTTTTATTTTATATATACACCTAATTTTAATACTGATGTTTATTGACAAAAAGATTGTAACAATTAACAAAAGGTAACTACTTTTAAAGAAACTCCATGGGCCTAGTCCCCACAGATTATCTTCTCTCATCGTTATCGTGCTCATCATACAAGCTTCACATGTTGTCAGGAGTGCAGAGATAAACAATCATATTTGTGTTATTGTACTAACATCAGTTGTTCACCTTTTGGGACAGAATATTGACCTTATGAAATTTTTGTTTTTACCAACATTTGCAGCATGTCCCCCTTTTCACTGATGAGGCAGGTAAAGTATTAGGATGACAATAACGTGGCTTTTATTGCTGACTAGTTTCAGACAGGCTTCCATGCTGTCTTAGATACTCTTGCTTCATTACTTAGTCATTTGTTTCTTGGAACAAACACAGCAGAAAAATATGTGAAGTCAGTGACTCATTGGATAGTGAAATCAGGATCCAACAATGACAATCTACATATGGCACTTGCTACAGGTTTTCTTTAAAGATGGTGAACACTAAGAACCTTTTCAGGTACTATTTGTAGTATGAATCAGCTTATCCCCTTCCAGATTTTGAGCAACTAGAAAAGGTGCTAAAGCCTAAATAAAAAAGCATGATGTGCTGAGACATATGCTTCATGGTAAATGTCCAGATACATCATGGAAGGTAGTACCTTCCATGCTTAAGTAAAATCTTTAGGGATGTCAAAGGAGGATCTAGTAGGGAAGTAGTCAGACCATTTAGGTCAGGGGTAGGCAAACTCCGGCCTTTAGGCCATATACGGCCTAGCCAGTAGTCTGTTTCGGCCTAACGCCCCCCTGGTCGATCTGGCCTAATCCCGGCTGGCAGGGGTCGGCAACCTGCGTTCCTTGTTATGCCTCCCTTCTCTATTTACTGCGGCTGGCGTTAACACTTCTGCAGCCGGGGTAAGGGGACATTCCCTCCCCTCTGTATGCAGTGTGGAGGAGAGGGGTTTCCTTTCAGGGGCATTCCTGGTGTGGGCGGAGCCATCAGCGCCAGACTCAAGAAAGAGTCCGGCCTAGTGTGCCTTCTTGACCTCCTAAAATGGCCTAGTAGCCAAAAAAGTTTGCTGACCCCTGATTTAGGTAGTCCACGATAGCTTTTCGAGTAATCCAAATAAACCCTCTGTCCTACTCATAGTTTTATTAGCCAACCATATGTGAACCATATACCCATGGTGAGAAAAAGGACTTCCCTTTATCTTTTTTACGTAAACTGACATTGTGGTCATTATGATATAGTCAGAAGGTGGGCAAAGTACATTTGCAAGGGTATAAACTTAGGTCCATATTAGTTATCCCAGGGGAAACAAAGTTGTGGCAAGTTAAGGTTGGTTGGGTTTATTGGCTACAACACCATTTTTAGGGAATATAATTACTAATTTAAAGGTATAAGGTCTATTCCATTTCCAGGACAATATACAGAAACTTATGTAAGACAAGATGAGTCATGTCTGAATTTAAAAGTTACTGTTTCGTGCCATGAGTCATCACGTCCTGCCAAGACCGTCCGGAGCCTTCTATTCTAGAAGCAGCTGTTTGAATTGATAATCACTGAAACTAGTGAGCTTGTGCTGCCTGTAGCTTCTATTCCCTGAACAGAGGGCTTGACTTGCCCTTAAAAGACCTTTAAATAGAAACTAAAGATTACAGCTTTTGCACCTTCTATTTTCATTTCCTTTATATTGTACGTTCTACAAAGGCTAAACCTCTTTCATCTCTGAAGCTGCTATTTTATATCCAAGGAGTGATATTACATTTTACCATATGACGCTGTTTTGGCATTCAGTCATGCTAAAACACATATTTTTATAGCAACATCAAAAATTATTCATTGCTAAAATTTTAGTGGTCCGTGGCTCTGTCCAGTGCGCCCCCCCCAGTGGGCCCAGGAAAAGGACCCCGCTGGGGGGGGTTTCACTTGTCCGAACCACGGACCAGGTCTCCTGTACAGATTGTATACTCAGGGCAGTGGGCGGGTTGTGTCTCTGGAGAGTGGCTCCCATTGCAGGCTCAGACCTGGCATCTGGCATCATGATGTCACTTTGGGGAAATTTCTTTCCCTCTGAGTGACACACAGCTCTCTGCTCATGCGCGTTCCAGAGTCCATGCATTTAGTGGTCCGTTGGTCCGAAAAGGTTGGCGACCATTGTCCTAGACTAAATATATCCAAAGTTTGTAAACACCTGACCATGACACAAAAATGAGTGTGGTATACCATTCAAAAATCATGGGAACTAAAATGGTGCTGCCTCCGCTGTTTGAGAAAGACTTTCCATGTTAGTGGAATTGTTGTGCTCATTCAAACCAAAAGAACATTTTAGAGGTTGGATATATTTTAATTTAGTGAATAACCTGCAGAAACATCGAAAACAAAATTAAAGTTGATGTAAAATGCTGAATGTCAATAGACAAACCTCCTTTTTGCAAAGTAAAATTATACATTTTTAATTGGGCCCAGAAAATTAAAATATAGTAAAGGAACATTAAAACGTCTTTGTTATTGCTGTCAGTAATCCTATACAAGGTATTTTTTTAATGGCCACCAAAAAAGAGGCTAGAGGGAATTCCTTCAGAAATATAGTAAATAGTAAACAGAAGATGGGTTATTTTTTTTTTTCTGACTGTGTTATTGTTCTTTCCTTTGTGGTCACTTGGAAAGGAAGAAACAAAACCAGGCTTGTAATATCAAGCTGCTGTATCCAAAACTAAATAATGATGACATCATTATTACTAATATTATTATTAATAATAATAGTAATAATATTAATAACAATAATAACAAAATAAAGTTTTGGCTATCATTTATGGGCTATTTATGGGCTTTAAACTCTAAACAGTTCAATTGTATTTTGTTTGAAAATATTGGGCCCTGAATTTGCTCTAGATCAGGGATGCCCACACTTTTTTGTCTCGCAAGCTACTTTTAAAATGACCAAGTCAAAAAGATCTACCAACAATAAAAACTTGGACCTAATAACTCCTGTGCGCAGTAAAGTTTATTTTGAAAGGCAGGGCTCCGTGATCTACTCGTGTTGCCTTTGCGATCTACCGGTAGATCCCGATCCACCTGTTGGGCACCCCTGCTCTGGATCATATGCTTTTACTGTACACTGTAAAATTGACATACTTTTTCTACATTCCTGGCTGACCTATTTGTTCCTGTTTATGAGTATCTTGCAAACTTTGACTGAAGGACAGGTCTAATCACTGTGAGTATAATGAACATGTACTACCTCTCTAACATAATCTTATCAAGGCTGTATACATGACAACGAACATATACATGCTGAAATACATTCTAACCAAGAATAACACTGCTTACAACATTTGATCCCCATAATGTAGTTATATGAATTACATCTATACTATTTACAGTAAGACATGGATGGCATTATGTTTTATGCAGTTGCATATACCCAGAATTACAAGTGTATATCATCCATCATTCACATTTACAGGCTAAAAGAAAATGCTGGGCTCTTGGCAAAGGAGTAATGCCCTGTCCTAAGCCATACAAACACATTACCCCCCTAATTTTTTAACCGTCTCTATATTCCTAACAATAAACCTACCTATATACCCCACAGTAGTGGTCCCTGTAACCTTACTAACCTTTCCCATCTACACTAACCTTGTCTGCCAACCCCCGGTACCTTAACACACTAGCCTTTCTTATGATTCCAACACTAACCCACTCATCCGAGAACCACACACTATGTTCCTTGTTTGCATACACTTGTGTTCTGAACCAGAATTCTCTTTTCCAAAAATCAACCCATTCTGTACTAAAATATTTGATGCTAAAGTGTCAGCCCTAAAATGTACAGCTTTGGTTCAGATCAGTGGTGGGCAACCTAGAATACAGGGCAGTTTTCTCATACTTTTTACCCCACAGCAACCTAGGTCTTATAGAACCACGGCTAAAATTAATTATTTAGGAATCAGTGGAATAAATGTGATCTTCACACTGGTGATCAGAATGCCACTTACAATCAGCTATTGGTTTAATAGTCTTGGTATTGCCAAGAGGTGTTGAATCTGTAACTATACAGACACCATCAGATGAAAGGTCAGATATCCACAGCTCAAAGAACCCCAAGAAATCTCTGCAGGAAGGCTAGACGAAAACAACAGCACCAAGGTTTTTAGGGCTTAAAGTAAGGTCCGCCAACATATGGCTTGAAAGGTCTGTGTAATGACGACTACCTTTTGCACCATTGTAATATTTCTCTTGTGCAGCCCCAGTGTTCTACTGACATAAATCCCCCAACTGAACAAACAGAAAGCTATAACACCTGTTATATGTTTCACATTTAAACTGGCCAGTTAAAGCTGTCTTCAATAGAAGACTAACAGTAAGACGTGTCATTGAGCAGATAAGAATGCAAAACCCAAAATTAGAAACAGTGAGGAACATGCTATTCTTGTGAGATATCTTTCTTATCTTGGAGTGTGTTAGCTCAGTGAAAAGTTTAAAATGGGTCATGTGACAAGGGTGGCACGCTCGTACTGTCCTACATACTGCTAGGTGCTTTACATTGGACTTAGAGTTAGAGTTGTAGTCTGTGGGGTTTTGGTAGAAAACCTGTGGTCTGTTTGGTAAAATTAGCCAAACTACAATATGTTAATATTCAGTAAACAAGGATAAATGTTGTACGGCTATTTCTATTTAAACACCAATGTTAATATAGACAGGCTATAAGAATGTGTATCCTCACTTTATACGTTGTAAGCTGAAACCACAATGTTAATAATATAGAATCTCCAAAGTACATGGAGGCAAGACATTGGTCAAGTGTATAACCCTTTGTTGAGTCCTATATTTTTGTAGCAATAAATGTACTTAAAGAAATATAATAGTAAGTGAGTGACTAAAGTCAGTCAGTTTCAAAATAAAGTAAGTCAGTTTCAAAATTCAGAAGCAGGTTTCAGCAAACGTGTCTGGGTTTGGTTTATAGAGGGTAAATTAAATAAATAAATCCTCCTTGAAATTCACAAAACTGAAAGCTGGCAAAAGTTTTTTGTTTTTGTTTTTTTTTTGGGGGGGGGGGGGCAAATCCCCTAAATTCTGGATACGTTTAGGACTAATAATCATTAGGACATCATATGGTGCTTGGCAAAACAAAAAAAAAGAAACAAATAATAATAATAAAAATAAATTTAAGGTGAGGGTCAGTAGCTGCCATCTGGAGCTACACTATAACCTTTCTAAATCTGATGGCCTGAACTACAATTTGCATATTCTTGCAACTGCCCCCAAATAATCTAGTTGCAATATTCTGGCCAGGATGGCCCCACATTGTCAAGTTTTTAATCTGAACAAAATGCCTGGCTTAACAAAATGACAGAAGAGAGGGCACAGATCCTTCCTGTTACATAAAAGACTGCAGCTGCAGAAGGCGGACGATCCACCCCTCCTTCCTCTTCCATCCTCAGACTGGTTGCATGCAACAAATTTTTCCACAGACCCAATTAACCTGCCAACCCCATTTCACTCCCTAATACACTTCTCGTATTTGGAAAAATATTTCTACATGTATCTGGTCCATGATAAAAAAATGTTTGGGACCTCTGCTTTAAAGGCTTAATAACAACAATGGCCACTAGTTTGTATTCTTTACTCACAGTACTCACACAGATCTTAACTCTCTCTAGCTTAATTAGGTGATCAAAGGTTCATTTTGAAAAAAAAAAAAAAAAACAATTTTCCTAGGGATTCTTAATAGTTCAAAAAAAAACTAGCCAGGTCTTTAGCATTATTTACAGTCTTAACAATGATGGAGATTATTTACTAACCATACAGCCAACTCCAGTATAGCAGTTCTTCTTTCCTACACTGAAATGCCTACAAAAAGAAAATATACCTAGACCCCAGCTTCTATTTGCTTGACATAAAGAGATGCAAAGTGTGCTGCTGCATTGGGGCCCTGGACTTTTTCCAGCCAACAGGGGCCCAAGTCATTTCTGCAGAGGGGCCCGCTGTTGGCCATATCCACGACTGCTTGTCAATGTTAATATCATAAATACACCTGTGAAAAAATAGAAAACATACATACCTATTACCAGGATTTTGCAATGAAGAGCTTGACATGTTTTTTTTTCTATTTTATTGGTGTAACTGCTAAAAATGGTTTTTGACTTTCATTTGTTTAGTTTCTATTTAAAGTGCACCAATACAAAAACCTAACAAGCAGCACAGGAGCTTCAAAACAAGAAACCACTGACCTGAGGTGATTTTAATATTATGTTATTAATTTTGAAAGTCCCTCAAAAATCACTTTAAAATAAAGTTTGGTTTTAGTTTGCTAATCCTCTGTTGTGAACTTTAAATATTTCTTCACAATGCTTTTAGATACAGAAAAGAACAGTGGCTTGCATTAAAGTGCTTTTACTGTTTAACCATAATAAGTAGATGTGTGCATAATCCAGGCACATAATTTACTTTATAATGTATAAACTACACACGTATTCAAGAGTAGCCTATCCACAGGGTGACCAATGCTTCTGGGCAATTTCTCTGCACTTTATTGCCTTATTACAGAAAGTGGAAAAATATTAGATTTTTTGGTATGATCAAAACGTACAGAAACAGGGGTACAGATGACTCAAAAAAATAAAAACCTGTATTACTACTACTGACTGCATCATTTATGTTATTATTTAATCTGTCACATTTCTGCTTTACAATTGTATTAAACTGATGTTTAATGAAAGCTATAATCTTTAAAAAGCCTTCAATATCCACTGCACTGATATGATCTGCATGCTGCATTATTTATGGGTAATGTACTTTTGTATTTGTATGTATGTATATAAGAGCAGGAGATAAAGGGAATTCATGTTACTTATCACTGTCAGAGGTATACCAGACTAAAAAATAATGGTTGTAATTTCAAAAATTGAGGCCTACAATATATATATATATATATATATATATATATTTATATATTATACAAAGTTATGTGGTAGTACATATTTACTTATAATGCTCCGACATTCAGAAAAGCTATCCAGCAAAGCCTGGGGTCAGAAGTCAGTAAGTTGCAATGCTTAACATTGTCAGGCTTGTTGGAGGTTAGACAAAGCAACATGAGTATGACCGGTTGGAGGCAGAGGTCAAACAAAGAAGTGTGGATTTAGCCTGTAAACATGTCTAAAATTGCAGATTTGTTACTGTTAGGCAGGTCAAAAGGTCATTTCAGGTCAGACCTGCTAAAACAGGCATGCATGGTTAGCAAGCAATGTGTCCTCAAAAGATAAGACATTGCCCAAAAAAAAAAAAAAATCTCTGAAATGTGTCTTAAACCCAATTACCCCAGATTAACACTAGGATATAGTTGGATATACAGTTATCAAGGTAAATTCTATACACAAAGGGGCTTATTTCCTAAACTGAAGATTGAGGCTCATGCTAGGCTAGTCCATAGCCCTCCTTTCTTTCCCCTTAGCTTTCCTTTCTTTCTTATCTGCCAATGTGTTTCAGATCACTATCCTGTTGAACATCCATTTCTGGTTTCACTTTTAACCTTCGGACCGACGGTCTCACATTCTAATCAAACATACATTGGTTGGGTGCAAAATTCAGACTTGACCAGATGAATGGAACCTGCTCATGTGCTGACAAATCATTAGGAAATCATAATTTTTCCACCACCATGTTTCACAGCTGGTATGAGTTTCTTCTTTCTTTGGTATGTTCCAACCATGTCCACAAGCCAAGCAATACTGTTTTTTTTTAATCAGTCTATAGCATGTTGGTCTAGAAGGCCTAGTCTTTATATTCAGTGGCAAAATGTAGTCTTATTAGTAATATTAGTTATATTGTTTTTGGCTGGCGAAGGCTTTTTCCTGGTATATGTATGTTCATTTGTAAAATCTCTTTTGGATTGTTTTTTGCATTTTGGCTTAGAGTTATCTGCACATTGCACAATATAATTTTAAGGTTTTTGAAGCATGAAACAGTCAGCTCTTGGACCTAATTTGCTGGTCTGACCGGTCCTGTACAAATTAGTGGTCATTAATAATCATTGCCATTTGTAAATGATTTCTTATTCTGGAATGATTTTAAATATTTTGGTGATCTTCTTAAATCCCGTGCCAGTCTTAGACATTTTGATCGTGGTATGATGACACTGCACACGTCAATGGCAAAGAGAATACCATACCCTGGATACTTGTTTTATAAATGAGATAAGTTCTGTGGCATACTTGCAAAAGAAGGTTGTAAACACTGGCATCTGTTCTGGAACAACGTATTCTAAGTTCAAATAGTGCACTTACTTCAATATCTGTGTAACCTTCAAGTTTGGTAGCACAGATAATGGGAATGAATACTCATCATTTTTATAATTGTATTTGTCATTTGTTCAGTATATAATTTTTTTTTTATGTACTATATGAATGAGCATCTATAGTTTGTTCAATAAAACTGGAATGTCACTAATTCAATGAGGGATTCAGGCTTTTTTACATGGCTGTATTGGCTTTATAACTGTATATTGTTGCAACAACCAGTACATTATTGCAAAAAAGCATAATAATTTATTTTTTTATTTTTATTATTTTTATTATTATTATTATTATTATTATTATTTATTAAAAGAAGAACATTTCCAGATACTACATAATATACAAATTTGGCCTAGTAGTTGTACGTAGAAAGAATTGTCAAATGACGCCTGCAAGGATGGTGCACTATGTCTGACGCCACTTTTAAAAAGCCTTTTGAGCATTCCAAATCAAGATGGGTTAAATATGTTTCCTAAGATCATGCAGTGAAGTTGTATAGAAAATTGACCCTCCAGTGCCAACCACCTGCTACACAGACATGACTAAGCTTATGGAAGAATTGATCTAAAAAACCATTTATTACATTATATGTACAGTATATGTAAGCTATGAAATATTTCAATTTGCCCCCTAATAAATATTAAAAAAATACATAGACAGGTAGAACATACGACATTAAACCTCCTGTATAGTAATTAATATGATTGTATTTTTAAATAGTAATTTCTTTTTTTTTTAATAATATACTTGTTCAATTCTATGTACAGCATTTCCTAGCGTAGTAGGGAAAGGGGCAGCATTACAAATCAATAAGGCTTTGCCACATTGCACAATGCAATGCAAGACACAGTGTACCAGGAGCTGCCTGATAGGAGGGCACATAAATGACCTCATTATTGTGTTGTTGCTCTTTGATTATCCACTCACATGCAGTAGTAGTACTTTAGCAAGCTGCAGTGCTTTAATTTCAAAAAAGAGATGTGAGATCATCTGGGAACTTAACTGTTTGCATTTGGTTCTGTTTTACATTACTCTGTACGATGATGTCTCTTTGCCCTAGAAATAGAAGTGAAACTTCACCTGTCTAATAGTAGCTCTGCCAATTGCCTAATCTCATGCTGATAATAACACATGCTCTCACTTAGTTCAGACTAGCGGATTTTGCAGGCGGTTTGGAGCAGTTTTAACATTTTGTAAGAGTCTAAGGGACTTGTTCCTATGTTTTGCTTATTGGATGTGGTTCTATATTTTAATTTGAGTATTTTTGAGTATTTACTTTCTGATACCTATACCCTATAGCCTTTAAGGTTCAAATGAGTTCAATGTCTGGGGTCATCCCCCTGGCCCCTGCTCTTTTGAATGGTTATGTACATTTCCTGGAAAGGATAGTCTGGAATTTTCTAGTCAGTGGAATCGTGGGCACTTCTAATCCAGTCGCTGCTGCTCTATGCATTCAGCTGTCACGTAGTCCAAGAGATGACTCAGCTCTGACTTACTAAATTCTTTGCCAGTGGATTTCCCAGTATGTCAGCTCAGCTGCTGCACGCAGACCATCTCTGACAGCCAAGTACAATACACACGCACATATAAAAATCCCCTTCAGTTGGGTTCACGGCATGATAACATTCACACAGTTCAGACCGTTCAGGTTTATATTCCTTATTACTCTATTGCGCTTTTTATTTAATTTATGACTCTTATTCTTCTGACTGTCAATAGGCAGACTAAAACACTTTGTGTTCTAATTCACTCTTAACTTGCTGCCCTGTGTAGTCTGATCTAATAAAGGGATTCATATTCCTGTTCAGGGCAGCACAGCTAAACCTATTCACAATGTCTGTGCCCTATAGTTAGTAAGTTAGTTCCAAACTTAAGTCAGTGAGGTGCATTTACTAAGAATATAATGACACTTCAATTCACCTAACACAGTAAATGTATAGCCACTGAGCTTGGTAATTACTATAAAGCTTTGTTTCAATCGGCCAATCACATCCTAAAAAAAACTTTTTTTTTTTTATTTTTTAATTCCACTACACATGACTTGGTATTCAAAGTTTACTTTACTAACAAAAAAAATCAATTTGTTAAATGAATATATACTTTCTTGTTTTACTAGGCTATATTCCGTAAGTAAATATGCAAACTTCAACATTTTTAGTTATATATTGATCAGGAATCAAGGTAAAATGTGGACATTTTTCTGGTGACCATTGCCTAAGTAAGAACCCTCAATTTCTTGTATGTATGCATTAAGACACTTACTACTTCATGAACCAGCAGCAGGTTTCACCTGGAGCTCTGGTGCCACATTCTGGAGACATCTTAACTTATTGCTATGCTAGTGCTGAACCCCATTACTGCAGTGCCTGGGCCTTTGCCTCCTTTACACTTGTGCTCCAAAGTGACCCAGGTGCTCCAAAGCAACCATTATGCCTTCTGTGACCCTTGTGTCACCTGTGCTGTTTTAGTCTTTAGAGACCCTTTATGCTCCTATGACATTCCAGGCTTTTGCCTTTCCGCTTGTTGCTTCTCCAGTTACCGTCTGATGCTTATTCTTAACTTTACCTTCTCTTCGTCCTCTCTGACCTTCCTGATTCTGAATTTTCTTGTCATCTTGGTACCTTGCTGTATAGCTACCCGTTCCACTTTCAAGGGCCGCAAGCTAGGATTTGTTCACAGCAAAGCCTATCACCCCTTTAAAGGTGCTCTGGTGAACACTGGGTGATTCTTTAGACTTTGTGCTTTAGTCCATTTTAGGGCTCACACCCTTTAAAGAGTCAATCCAGTGAATTCTGACCCATGTATGTGATCTGCAGGAAGTGAAAGAAAAATCAAAAAGACACAGGTTAATGCAAACATTATTTTTTTCTTCTGATCACTTCATACCTGTGTTTGTATGTTGATACTATGATTGGCTTTTGTAGACAAGTGAGATAATGGTACCTGGGTTACTGAGGTAATGAGAAAGGTCACAGGAGGTATTGGGGCACTTGAAGATAGGCAGGATCTCCAACAGGTGAACAAGGAACACATTAAGAAATAAGAAGTAGTGAGATCTTAGTGTTGGAGAAGCCACCAGGTTCTACATATTATGATAACATTAGTTTTTAGGAAACTATTCCCACCTTATAAACATGACTTTTTTGGTATTGCTTTTGCAAAGATATTTTTTGCAAATGTCACTTTAATCCATTGTACATAACTGACGGACACAAAACATACAGCAGCCTATTGCAGTGCACATATCATGCATTGCAGTTGCATATTTTAGTCCATTCAACGTGCTGCCCTGGCATAACACATGTCGATTTGTGACATACCATAGATAAATGCACAACCAATATTGCACTACCACAGACCATGTAAATTTGATTGCCCGCTTAGGGGCGGTAAGAAGTTAGGATTGAACATTACGGTGAAGGTTGAGATTCTGCATTAGGCAATAATTAGTATGAGTCATAGAAGTTAAGGTGTAATGCCCAAATCAAACTAAATTAAACATTTTACACCAAATATATGTATATTGATTTTCATCAGATTCTGATCATCATATAACCCCAGATTACCTTTTGATCATTGATTCTGTATCACAAGGTTATCTCTGGCAGGGACCCCATGGCAGACGTTAGAAGCTGCCACACTAGCTCTGACGCACACTAAGTATGACCTTGGCACACTGTGTTGGCAATCTGTGACATTTTAAAGGAGAACATTTTCTGCTGCTGTGTGAAATGTGATTTGCCTTTGAAGCTGACATCTGATTAAGTCGTTGCTACTGTCCCTTTGCTAATCTGTCTCGTGGTCAGAATCTTGTGCTGCTTGGCACAAGGCATGGTTGACTTTATTTACCAAACATTTCCCAATTTATATAAACATTTTTACAATTGTTATCTGTTCCCTGGTAAAAATATATTACAACACAATTTGTATCTAACACAGAAAACTTGTTATAAAATATCAGTGCATGTTGCGCCGAGTTTCCAATTAGAGCACTAAGACGATGGTGCCTTTTTTTCCTTCAGCTATGGTATATATAAAGGGTATCTGGTTGACCATAGCAGACTACATATTGGGCCTGACAAAGGTTTGCACATGAAGGCTGGTGTATTGATTGTGCTCAAACAGATCATATCCTTATGGCATTTACTATGTGTAATTGTGTAATGTACATTTACCATACAGTCTGCAACGTATATATATATATATATATATATATATACGCAGGATTGGTTAAGAAAACTTTTAATGGAGTGTTACATTTTATGTCTAAATGTATGCTAATACATATTAATTATTTTTGGAGCACATGGGCTTTTTTATGGGATGTGTTTACTAATTAAATGTTTGTGTTTGGAACACAGTGTTTGCTAAGAAAAGCCTGCATTTGATTTGCTTTGCTCACAGTTCAAAAGAATATATTGAGTCTAAAAAAAGGCACAACACAAAGCTTGTCAAACACACTGGTACGTGGCTCTGCTTGTACTGCTCGAATAAATTCAACAGGATTTTATCTAACTGCATTTGATGTGTGTTCCAATTGTTAGATGCAAAAAGTCCCATTGACATGACCCATGATATGTTCTTTTTTTTTAATGGGGGCAACTGGGCAATTGCTCAGGGCCCTTTCCTTCTTAAAGGTCCCAAGTGATAGAATGGCGTGGGATGCACAGAGCCCAATGCTATGCATTTTGGGCCCACACATTTTTTTTTGTCAGGGACCCATTTTTAAAATCAACTTTTAACAGCAGCGTATAATGGGTATAAAAAACTGGGAGCAAAGCCCAATTATGTGACTTGTCAAACCATGTTATTGGCCTTATGCACCAAATTTTTCCAAGGAGTATTAAGCCCCCAATTTAAAACATGAACATTTCATGACATCATTATTGCTAACTAGCTTGCTTTCCTCCAATGGTTTGAAGTGTTTTTTTTTTTAATTTAACGCCAACTATTTAACACCAGCTACCCACCAACAAGCAGGGAATTGAAAGATCCAGTTGCGTAATTTAGAAGTTTAAAAGCCTTATGAAGAATAAAAGCCACAGGGAAAGACAATAAATTGGTCAGTTAACATCTTCTAGTTTTAGTTTCCAATTTCAAATCCTGATGAAAAATGGTGCACAAAACTTTATGAGGATGTTCACCATGGTTGTAGGTCAATGCCCCGGTAGGCATTGACCTAGCCATGGTAAGAGTGGTTGTTTGGGACATTACAGTAGGAATATGATGGTTCTGATCTGCTAACATGCTGACTAAACAATTGTACAAGAAAATCCACACGTAGTTAACAAGTTGCTTCTCATAGGTAAACATTACTGCAGTGTAGTTGGAGCACCTTGGCATTGAGTGCATACACAAGACCCCATTTTGGTGGTGCTGAGGGGGTGCTGGGAAGTTCCCAGCTTTGCCCAGAAAGAAGAGAGCCAGAGTTACGAAATAACACATTTATTCAACATATTCCCCCCGAGACTGATGCACTTGGTACAGCGTAGTTGCAGCTTTTTCAAATAAAAGTCTTTTGTTTGGGCCGCAAACCAGCTTTCAGCAGCATCTTTGACGTCAGAAGTGTCCTCAAAACGTTGCCCCTTCAGGTGTTTCTTCAAACTCGGGAACAGAAAATAGTCCAAAGTGGCCAGGTCAGGTGAGTAGGGGGGATGGTGGACGAATTGGAAACCCATGGTGTTCAATTTGGCAGCCAAAACGTTGGATGTGTGTGCGCAGGTGCATTTTTCTGCAAAAAAAGATCCCTTTGGTCAACTTTCCACAGAGTTTTGTCTTAGTTGCCTCCTTCAGCTGGTCCAGGAGGTTAGCATAATACTGTCCCGTGATACTAGAGCCCTGAGGTAGGTAGTTCACCAACAGAATACCGTCTTTGTCCCAGAAAACGGACACCATTACTTTTTTGGCCGATTTCTGGGTTCGGAACTTCTTCGGCCGCGGGGACCAGCTGTGGCGCCATTCCTTTGACTGTTCTTTGGTTTCAGGATCGTAGATGTGAAGCCAGGTTTCATCCTCAGTCACTAACCTAGCCAAAAAGTCCTGTGCAGCTTCAAAATGGGCCAAAACGGCTTTAGATGCTTCAACTTGTTCCTTTTTTGGATCACTGTTCAAACATTTCAGCACCCACTTCGCTGAAAGCTTGCGCATGTCTGGGATAGTAAGGTTTGGTTCTAATAAAGATTTGATATCATGTTAGTAATGAAGTTCTGAACACACAATTACACAAAATGGTACTGTTAAAGTAGGTATGAGTCTTCATCCTTGCCAGTTGCTGCACAAATCAGGGATTTGCATGGAGTAAAGACCAGAGGTGCAGGTGGTCTGCATTAAGGGGTAGCTAGACACTCGTGATGTTTTTTGATCCACTTGCACAGTGGATTTATTTGCTCCTGAACCTTCTTATAATCTCACAGTAAGGCACATCTCTCTGTGCAAACATCTTACAACATAATACTCCCACCCCCTATGCCCCTCCATACCCCCTATAGTGTGCAGGACATCTCTCCACTCATGCCTCATTGTACTCAGCATACAACACATCTAAGTAAACTTCCCTGCTTTCTAACAACCTACCCTTCTGATCACAGCACACAATTCTGGGAACATCACCTAAACCCTTCTGTGCTCACCTGATTTCCACTCAAGTCAACCTGATTTCCACTCACCATACATCTCTTCTGGCAACATCACAACCCAAATAACACTCCCTTCTTCACTGACATTGCCTGACATTCCTCCCCTCCCTTTTTAGCACCTTCCCATGATCATGCACCTACCTGCACTCCTGTAACAAATACCACTATACTGATGTGTACTTGCGCACTCGTTGCCACCTGAGAAAGTCATTTAAGAATGGCTTTGGTCACTGTGGGAATAACAGATTACAAAATAAAAGGTATGTATCTACGCAGTAACTGTGCTGCAAAGTATTTTATATTATGTTTTAGGTCTCTCACTTTTCAATTAAACTGCTTTTTTATCTGAAATCATTAAAAAAAGTTTTTAAAACAATAATAAATTATAATATATGATTATTATAAATAATAATATTTAAAGGGTTGGCCTAAATCTGATCCCCACCTGACCTTAATCAGCTCCTGGTGACCTCCAGAACAAGTTCAAACTGCAACATTTATTCCTAGTAAAAGAATTTGTAGAGAAAAATCACAGTTATTAGAAGGTTGCTTCATCAATCCACAAACTTAGACTTTGGCATGTTCATCACCCTATTTTAACAGTGACCCAATGGCAATTGACACGTATTTTTGTTGTCATTTAACCTTTTTCATACTTCTTGTTTTACTATCCCTTTATTTCAAATGTTTATGGGTTATATAACTCTAGAAGCCTGTTTCGAAATATATCTGTTTTGCATTAAATAGCGCAGTGTTTAGGTTACTAAAAATAAACTGTAACATTTTAAAAATGAAGTTTATCTTTGTATTGTCGGTTGTCGTGTTGGCCATTTGCCTAAATAATTTGAGTAATCTGCATACTTGTCAGGGGAACATTTATCAATAACATTAACAGATTTAATTGCAGATCTCTCATTCTACAAAGTTTATGCTACAGTTTTCTGTGTAGTTGCAATCCCTGTGTCTGTTATCCTGGACTGCGAATAGATGCACAGGACTGTAAATAATACAGATTTGTTGCATCCCCAAGGTTCTCAATTTATAGTCTATCTTCCCCATTCTTCGAGAGCTTTTATAAATCAGGCCCAATGCGTTGACATGGAATACAAAGGAATAGAGCAGACTGAACAAGAAATTGACCTTATCAGTGTAATGTTCCTCTTCTACTGTCCAATCAGTGGCAACAACTACCTAACTTTAACTGTAAAAGGTATTATTCATCTGCTGCGCTGTCTGACAGGGCTGCGTAAGTCTCGGAAATAAATGTAAACAAATATAAACCCTTTATTAGGTTAAACAGCACCTATATATGTATTCTTGTTTGTGGATTTAGCTGTTTGTCTGGGGTTAAGCTTTATTACCAATCTTTTTGTCATTACAAATCAACATAATATGAACAAGGAAGCACACTACCTCCAAAAGTACCCATGTTTTCCTTACCATATTAATCCAATGCCAAACAAATCCCAAATTGATGCCTAATTGATTGGGAGGACCTTTTATATGCCTACCCATGCTGGGGGTAACACCTATGTGCATGAACTTTCATTTTTTCCTTTTAATATTTGTGTCTAATAAACGTAATATGCTAGTTTTTCTGCAGCCTTTTCTGTGCCATTGTTAAAGTCATCTTACCTTTTTGCAATTTTATAGACTTGAAAAGAGTATGTTTCCATGCGCTATCTGTAATTTGTGCAAGGAACATGAATTCAACTGTCAGAACATCAGTTCCTTGTTTTATTTCAGCACTTGCTGCTAGGTAGTCCTACAGTAATAAGCCCATAGAGTGAAACTGCACTTTAATTAAAGTTCTGTCCTTGTCATCATACAGACAATCGGAGTCTTAGTGCACATTTCTTACCACCATTAATTAGGCAAGAGCTCTACCTCTTACAATCTATATGTAATTTATTCTCTCTGTTCTAACAAGAGGATCAGTAGTTTCTATGGAGAAGAACAGAGGAGACAGAGGAAAAAAGAAGAAATTCAATGACCTAGATAATGGGGAACTTAACACTTGCTAAGTGAAAAGTAGTTAACCAGAGGTCGTCACAGAGGGAGAGATATGTGTGGTTAATCATTTGGAGTATATGAGCGTTAACCTCTCTCTCTCTCTTTGTCTCCATTCACCTGTGCATTTTGTCAAAATGGCAAACTTCATAGAATGTTCCTGAATTTTGACAAAATGGAATAAATAGGGTTCAGTTTTACTCAATTCCATATGAATGATCAGACCTTTTCCACACATGCAGAGGCAATCTATCAGGAACTAGAATGAGGGAGGGTTGTTAATTAAAGAGAAACTTCACAAAAGAAAAATCATCTTTTTAGAACAATGCTTTTTGGTTGCCGATAGTTTATTTAAATTGACTTTGAACTGTGGTGACCTGTGGCTGTGCAGAATTCAGGTAGTACCACTCCATGTCTATGGCCTTTGCTTAGAAGAAGATTGGTTCAATAAATTGCAAATTGTAAATCCCTCTGGGAGGGAGATGCTGTCTGGTTTGTGATATGAATATATCTGTGAAAGATTAACAAATCCCTCAATGCTTGGTACTTGATAATTGATGCCAACACAGATGTCCTATTTCATTAACAGTTTCAGTTTCGAAGTTAATAACACAGCAAGCCAATGCATAGCAACACTGAAGCATAGACCTAGGAAGTGTACAAAATCATTTCTTGTACCTAGCACAGCAATGTTAGTTGATCGATGGAACACACAGCTCAAATAGCAATAGCTGATCATTTAAAGTTCTTTAAGGGGACCCCCTCCTATAATTATATTATATTATATATTACTAAATCTACAGCTCACAGTACATTAATGTGATGGTTATTTGGAGAAATGCCTCCTACAGTGCTGACCATTGGAAATGTCACCCTTATAGATAGCCAAAACTATTATTGGTATCAATTAAACTGACTTAAGGGTTACAAATTGCTCAAGGATCACCTAGCATCCTCTAGAGCAGAGGTAGGCAAACTCCGGACTTTAGGACAGATACAGCCTAGCCAGTATTCCAGTCTGGCCAAAGCCCCCCTAGTTATTTATTGTTGGATCCAGCCTCATTGATTTGTCACGTTATCGAACAATCCCGCAATATCAACAATATCATCGAGTTCCTGCACAGTACCCCAATGACTATGCCTAAAGAGCAGAAGCGACGCGCAGCTACCAGTCCGTGGAAGGTTGACCTCCAACATTGTATCTTCAACCCCGAATGGACTGATGAATAATTCTTTGTCCAACGCGGCAACAAAGCCCAGTGTTTAGTGTGCAACTAAACCAACAGCACTTTCAAGTGGTCGAATCTCAGAGGGCATTTCGATACCAAGCCGGCCCACACGTACAGAGATTACACCGCGGATGAGTGGAAGACTGAGGCTGCTCCCTTGCAGTCACAGTTGGAAAAAACTTTACCTTGGACACCTTGTTTCTTCTGGCCTAGTGTGCCATCTTGACCTCCTGAAATGGCCTAGTATTCCAAAAAGTTTGCCAACCCCTGCTCTAGAGGAACCCTGGTTGCGAAACACTGGCCTAGCATAACATACGGTCTACTTTCTCTCTGCTGTCTAAAATGTTATCCTATCTCCCTTTGTTTCAAAGTATTGCCATCTGTGTGAAAAGACCTGAAAGTTATTTTCAAGGGTTCCCCCATGTTCAAAAGAAACACTGTGCTAGACTAATTATACTGTAAATTAATATTTTTATGTGCTAACAAAACTTTAAGAGAAATTTTTCTCATTACAATTTTTTCTAAAGTGTCTATCACACACGATGTTGGAGTGCGTACAGGTTTTTCTGTAAGGCCATATTTGCCATTACAGGGTCCCTATATACATTTTACTGCCTTATTTATGCATGGATATGAATTTCAGCGGACTCTCTTCCTGGGGCAACTGTACAGTCTGTTGTTTTCTGGCCCATTATATTGTATGGGGTGAAAAATGTTAAAACTGTTATGTTTTTTTTTTAATTTTACCTGCTTATATGCTTGTCTATTTGCTACAATTACTAGTTTTTGTCAAAAACTAATTTGAATTTTTCTTACTTTTTAGTATTTTAATGTTTTCATGGCCTTAGCAAAGGTTATGTGCATCCAGAGAATTGATACATTATAATAACTGAAGCTTATTACCATTAAAGATTGGGTAAGAATGTATCAAGCATAAACAAGATAGAGTAAAACCGGTCTGTGAGGTCTGGCTGGCAGTAAAACGACATGATTAGAACTTCAGGGCAAGCAAATGAGCATTAGAATTATCATTATTTACATATACACGTGAGCACTAACAGAAAGAATGTGTGGTATTTAAGGTAATATCATGGTGTGGCATCAGAAAGAGCCACGTGAATGAAAACAACATATAAATCATCCTTAAGAAAAGCAAAAGACAGAGATGACTTGTAGACATGAATCCATAATCTCAATTAATTACTTAGAAGATGAGTCAAGTAAAATCCATATTATACTTGGAAAGCATTGCAGGCAATCCTGGGTATTACATGTAGATATAAACAATAAACCTTTTCATTGCTTTATTTACCAGTGATTTTAGTCCCTTGTAATCTCCTTTATTATAGCTAAACAAAAATACCTATTTAATTCTTCTGGAAACCGATCACAGATTTTCTCTCTTTGGACATTGCATTTGCCAAGATATACAACCCTAAAGCAGGTTTTTTTTAAAGCCCCTCCCCTTTTGTCATTGGCCGCCATGGCAGTAAAGTATGAATGGGAGCTCAGAGCCTCCTGGGATACATACGTCACGTATCGCAGGAAGCTTTGGGATCCTCCTTTTGTGGGGGCTGTGCAGAAGGGGCTTTTCCCCGCAATGTAAAAAAAGGAAGAATCTGGGATGACATGGGACCAAATCTAATCTAAATGTGCAGGGATCGAGGCCACTGCAGAAGTAAAAGTGTCATTTTTTATTTTACTGACTGTTCCTCATTAAGTACACTTGTTGGGCAAACTGGTCGAGCTGATTGTCCCATATATGCATATATTGCTCCTTTATGCCACAAGGAGTTATCTTACTAAAAACAGCAATTCCATACACTAATTGGCTCCCAACCAATAACAGCCTGTCTGTGTACACAATATCCCTGATTTATGAAAGCCCTCCAAGACTGAAGAAGGTAAACTGTCAGGGAAGAACCTGGTTGATTCAGAAAACCTAGAATCAGTCTGGTCTGGTCAAATCAGTCAAACAATAGCACATTTTTAAGAAATCCGAAGGTTTGCTGGATCACCTTGGTTCTGCAATAATAGTCTATTTTCACTAGTAGAGCTTTAATAAATCAGGCCCAGCGTGACACTATATCAGGCCAATGTGAGTGACTATAAAACAATCAATAATCATGCATAGTGTTAGCACTCTTTTATTATGTAAAAATGAAATGAAAGTGAAATACTCTAAACTCTCTTTGCAGCTGATCTTCTTCACACCCATAAAACTCAGCATCCATGGTCTTGTGATAATGCTTTACATAATGCTAGATAAACATTACTATACAATTAACAGTGTAATGTCCATGAAATCTCATTGTTCCTTTGCTTTCCTCACTCTTTACAAATTATTCAGCTAAATAATCCCTGTGTTATGTACTGTATATTTTTTAGGTCAATCCATTTCATTGTACCTACCATATGGTATGTACCAAACCTTAAGGCCTTGATCATTCTTTCTGCCTTTTAGCTTCCAATGCTTTATGCCTATTGAATTCTATCCAGGCTGCATTTTATGCTTGCTTTATTCACACAAATTTAGTGGTTAAAGCAGCATTCACTATGCGTTTCTACAAAATAGTCAAACCATTGATTGTCATTGACGCCCCACTTCAGCAATCCAGCGATGGGTCTCTCTAAGCACGACTGACAGCTCCAGGTTTGTCTAAAGCCCTGGCACTATGACCAGTCCGAAGGACGCTCCTGTGATTGGTTAAAGCACTTAAAAGTATAGCTACATTCCATTCAGTGTTTGAGCAAAGCTGAGCCCCCTGATGCTGTGCCTGGGGCCAGTAGTGTTTGCAGAGCCTCCCTGACCCTCCATGCTTCCTGTGACCCTCCTTTGCCTCAATGACCCTGTGTATTCATACATTTCTGTGTGCTCTCTGGTCAATAACTTATCCATTTTCCTGATTTCATCTGGTTGCTCCCAACCTGACCTTTGGCTTATTCCCAACTTCAAGATTGCTTGTCATTCTAGCACCCCACTCTACAGCTCTCCTAAATATATTATGAGCAGATTTTATGTAAAACACATTCAACTTGTGATCTCTCTGTTTCTATTAGATGTGAAATTTATGTCAAACTCTATGGATAAAATGTTATGTTTTATATAGTAACAGTTTTTGTAGTAGTATATAATCCCACTAAATCACTAATGCCCAGGCTTGACTCCATATTTTTCTGCAATCTGACAGCCAGGTCCAGGTCACCCATTCAACAACACAGTGAATGACACTCACTGGCAACCATACACAGTCATTCATTGCTAGCAATGATTTTTCAGATAGGGATTTGAGTCAGTGTGGTGTGAGACAGAACAGCCAGTTCTTTTAAAGAACACATTGATGAAACATCACTGGACAATTCCGTACATAAAATGCTTTGCATGAGCATCTAGTCTCTTGAACATATCTTGTTAAGTTGCAACAGAATTGTATACTGTTCATGTCAAAATTATTTTTTTAATTGTTTGCAGTTAAAAATGTAAAAGCCCTAATAGTGCAAACATTTACTCCTTGTGCTTTATAACCCATAAATAACCTGTATTGCAACCAGTTATCTGCAGATATCATACAATGAGGTGAAAGAAACGCACATATGCAATCAAAGTGTCACATGATCCTAAATTTAATGCAACACTTTCTTGCATACGTGCATTTGTTGGAAAACATATGCACACAAACATCAACTTGAAGGCTAAAAAGCTGATAATACAAGTCTGCGATAAAAGTCTGAAGAAAACTGAGCAGTTCTGGGCTATAAAAGGCCCAAACTTTTAACATAAAAAAACAATTGAAAAAAAAATTGCGTAACTGGGACCCTGTAAAGAGAAATGTGTCCATGAAATTTCATGACCTGGTAAGGAGGGTTTAGTATAAAAAAGTAACCAGGAAGCTATTTTTTTTCTGGTAAGTAGTTGCAGACGTCCTCAGTTGTAACCTATCATTATTATAATATGTAGCATTGGCTATAAATGTTCACTGGGTGATTTATAGAAGGGAGCAGATACTGATTTCTGCATGATGCCATTGTTGATATTCCACATATGTTATACATGACTACAAATATGTTTCATTTATAAACTGCAAAGCAAGTGTCCAGCTTGTTCTGTCCTTCAAAGTGGACTTTTTTCTTTTAAAATCTCACAACAAGTGGAAAACACATTGGTAAAGCACACGGCTGCGTTCTGATTGTACAGCTGCACCTGTCAGTCTGGCCCAGAGCTGGGCCATGGAAGAGAAGGGTGTGGAATGTCCATAGTGTTCTCCCTTCTAGATGAGAGGTGTGCACCACTATGAACAGCATAGTCATAAGTAAACCATCATATATATGTCCTGTTCTTCTCCAGATAACAATACAATATATGCTATGTATACAACTTTTTTGTGTGTTAACAACACTCCTTAATTCCTGCCTATTGACCATTTGCATAGAACAGTGATTTCCTGGGCAGATGTTTCCTATTTCTAGAATGGTACTTTTCCAAGTAAATACTTATACAGGAGTCCCCGGGTTACATACAGGATAGGGACTGTGGGTTCGTTCTTAAGTTGAATTTGTATGTAAGTTGGAACAGGTCAGGTAAATTTTTTAAATAAATGCAATTAGGACAGATGTTTGTCTCAACATATTATTAGGCAGCATGGTGTCAGTTACTGTATAAAATCCTCACAAAGCAAAATAAAAACAACATTTTTTTTATGGAGCTTAGACATTCAAGAAAAAAACTGCAGAGTTTGTCATTAAAGAGTTTCAGGAGGTTGCAGAAGTAATGAAGCCCCCCCCCCCTTCAAGCCTCTGTCCTGCACACGAGCAAGCAGGGAAGGCCCGTTTGTATCTAGGAGTCGTTCATATGTTGGATGTCCTTTATTCAGGAACTACCTGTATAGTTTTGAGAAGTTTTTAATTGCTCATTTCAAGGGACAACTTAATATTTAAGTGCGAGACTATCTCTAATCAATTTGGATAGTGATTTGTTCATTTGGCTCCCATAAATGCCTGCCTGCCTGCTCCTGTGTATACTTACCTTCCCTTGAATGTCTGACCAACATGAAATAAGAAATGTACTCAGATATAAGGAGCATCTTACACTCTTCCTTTCCTACCTTTGTTTTGTTTCAAAGTTCAGGTCCACATTAAGGCTCGTCAAGGTATAACCTTGTTTACAAACAGCCAGACTCAGATTTGATGGGATTTTGATATTGATTTTGATAGTTGCTGGTTGATAATTCAGAAAAAAGCAAGTGATTCTCTTGTCATATTTAAAATTTATTACTAATCCATGAGGGTTATACTTGTACGCAGAAAAAAAACTGAATGGTATTTTATTATAGTGAGCTAAATAAATGATTAATACTTTAATTATGCCTTATGGCAATGGTCCCCCACGTTTTGCACATTGCAGACCACTAAATGCACGGACTCCGAAATACGTGCTGCGTGTCACTCAATAGGGAAGAAACTTCCCCCCAGAGAGACGTCATGATGCCAGAACCCGTCCACTCTATCCAGAGACACATCCCGCCCACCTCCCTGAGCCTGCGATGTCTTCAGGAGACATGGTCTGCAGCTCTGGCCGGTGCAACCCCCCAAGCAGAGTCCTTCTCCTGACCCCGCTGGTGCGTGCACCAGCCAGAGCCATGGCCCACCTGTCAGACGGCGTCTGCCTTCTGGAAAATAATAGAGCGTAAATATTCAAAAAGAACACACAGCACAAAGCTATACTTATTTTGGGTAAATACTATACTTTTTGTTGTATATCTAGAATGCTGCATTCTAACTTAAAAGGTACTAACATCTATCAAAATTTGTGCAAACTCACTCACTGTCTGTATTTTGTTGATTTATGGTAGTAGTTGGTAGAGTAGTTGCACATATGATGACCACTGCCTACTACTCCCGATACTGGATCTGAAAGGTGGTATTTGTTGGTGTTTGATTTGCACAGTCCCCATGTAACAAAACTTGGCCCCAGTGATTGGCCACTCAAGCCATAAGTACTTTGGCTAGCTGGCTTTGCAGCATTGGGGTCCCAGGTTTGACTCGTTTGACTCTTGGCCAGGACACTGTACTGGGTTTGTATGTTTCTCTCATGCTTGATTGGGTTTCTTTTGAGTACTCTGCTTTGTTCTAATATTCCAAAAATGGTAAATGAAATGGCCTCAGACTATGTTAATGACATATGGCAATGGTAGGGACACTAGATTGTGAGCTTGACTGAGAAACAGTAAAGCTACGTACACACGGCAGATTTTTATCGCCCGATAATTGGCATCGGCCAAATATCGGGCGAAAATCTGCCGTGTGTACAGTCGGTGTACAGTCGGTGTCGTCCATCGTCTGAACGACCGACCTGCCGGATCCACGGACGATGGACGACGACTGATCCTAATGAAAGGGAAGGGGGAGAGCGCGCAGCAGGGTGCCGCTCCGTCGCTCTCCCCCTCCCCTCTCCATAGAGCATGAACGGTGCTGTATGTACAGCACCGTTCATGCATCGTGCAGTCCCTTGTCGTTGGAAAGGATCGTGAAAGATCCTTTCCAGCGACAAAAATTGCAAGTGTGTACGCAGTTTAAGTGACATTACTTTCCGTAAATCTCTGCAGCAGATGTCAGTGTTGTATAGGCACATAAATAAAAAATGTAGAGGGGGGGGGCTGATTTATATTGGGTTGCGACTTGGATCAGGGTGATTGGTAGCACTGCCAAGGGTACAGTGTTAACAACAGGCGGGTATCTGAGATACAGTAGGAAAGTGAAATATAGGGTATATACTGCTTACAGAAATCCTAAAGACCAATATTGTGGCATACACACAACATACCTACATATCTGAAATGTATGTACATTTGATGACAAGCAAATCTCACCAGAGCAGGAAATTCTGTGCACCAGCTTATAAAGTTTCATTCAAATATCTAAAAATAAAAAAATAATATTATTAATAAAAAGGTGTTTATGATATAATTGGTCAGTTCTGAAGTCCAGGGACATTTCCATGGACAAATGGACAGTACCTGGAGTCATAGGGAGTCAATAACAAAGTGTCACCTTGACATCTTGTATTGGACTACTGTAATAATCAGGTTATTGCTATATTTGTTACTTATGACTCATTAAATTTTACAGCTTATCTGAACTGACTGCACCGTGCCTTTTATGGCTTTCATAGTACTTAATCTCCAGCTAGGTTTACTTTGTACAGAACCTTGGACTTAAAGAGCAACAAAAGTTTGTTATCGTGTCATAAAATATATGAGGCAAGCATTGCTGCCTGCATACACCAAGCCATCATTTGTACAGGTTATTTGTGTGTTATAAATATCAGATGGTTTACAATGTCTTTTAAGATGAACCTTAGAGATTCTCAGAACATGGCATTGTGTATATATGACAACATTATCTATAATGTTATCAGGGCAAGCAGAAAATTGCCTCAGGGAACAAGAGCTCCGGAGCTGACCAGCAAATACTTTCAATAGAAATTGAAATCACATTTTTCTCTAGCATTCAGACACATTGGGCCTGATTTATTAAAGCTCTCCAAGGTGAAGCTGGATCAGTCAGCTTCACTGATGAAAGTTTATCCTCTCCAGCGTCAGAGCTTTAATAAATCAGCCCCATTTTTGCAAGAAGGGTCAGATTTATACTTTTTGCATTTCACGGTGAACTGTCACACTCACAAAATAACAAAATGCTAAATGTAGTCTAAATATAAATTAAATGCATATTTGCAAATTGTGGTGGAATAACTTTCTCCATGTAACTCCAAAAACTTTCTCATTCTTGGCAATCCTTGTTGACTTTTCTCTTGTCACAGTAACAATATTCGGGGGAAATGGGGCTCGGTGGAAAAATATATAAGTTTTGCCTTGTAAGGCTATGGTTTGCCAACCCTTAATGCTAAATACACAAAATAATCACGAAGAGAAAGAGGGGTTTTTCTTTTGTCACCCCTCTCCCTATGACGCTGTTCAAAGCTCATTTTATGCTTTATAAATTCTTGCTAAATCTGATGTTCTTCAAAATGAATATATAATCTAAAAGTTAAGGCTAGAATTTGTTTTACTACAATTGCTCACTAATAATTTAAAAGAGTCCTATCATGCTGCCGATTATAAATTATGTTACAATGATCATAAAGATTATAGCAAGATGAAAGAAATTTCCCCATTAAGTAGCATTTGCCAAGCAGGATATAAATGAAAGTCCCATTCCATCATTTCTTAGTAAGATATGCATTTTTCTGAGCTGACTTAAGACAAATAGGATAATTTGCTCCATGCAACCTTATAATTAAGGTGAACAATTTACTTTTTGACTCATAAACACTTGTTCTCGCCTGTTTGCCATTTAGTTCAATTAACATGTAAATGTCATATACATTATTATATATCTTTTAGCTCATGCAATAATTACAATTTCAAGTCCACAAATATATAATCAGTGGAAAAATATTACATAATCATAAATATAGCTTTACTTCTTTATCACAGTGACATCTCCTCATGAGTCCATTCATT
Source organism: Pyxicephalus adspersus (assembly GCF_032062135.1). Classification (NCBI taxonomy): domain Eukaryota; kingdom Metazoa; phylum Chordata; class Amphibia; order Anura; family Pyxicephalidae; genus Pyxicephalus; species Pyxicephalus adspersus. The sequence continues at coordinate 72,165,051 of NC_092863.1, forward strand.
GCTACAATTTAGTCTGCATTGGATACATGATAATTAAAGCTGATCTCTATATAAATGTTAACTTCCTTTCAATCCTCCCTCTTCAACCCTGTGAAGGGATTAAAAATAAAAAGTTCATTTTATTCTACATGTCCTCACAAGGGCTTTTTTACTGTTGTAATTAATGGCAGTCAGGGGTGATGGGTGTCTGGGTAAGCAATACTTACCATTAAAGATAATCAGAGGCTCCATTAGCTGAATGGGAGGTGAGGTTTGTTTAAAAAAGTAACACCCATTGCACGTCATGTGCTAAAGTCTCTAGACTGTGAATTAGAGTATATCATATGATTAATTTTGTTTTGGGTGTGAATTTACCTAGGGATCCACGACACACCCTATTGCACTTACCTCTATTAAATTTCGATAGATTGTCGGTAATTCTTATATTGCATATTTTTATGGCTGCCAGACTTTATAGCTCACGCTTGGAAGACCCTTCTTTGAATTTTTTGAAAGTTAAAAACAAATTACAAGGAACGTTAATGAAAAAAAATCACAGACATTCCTAATGATACCCATGAAAAGTTCATGGCTGTTTGGCAATCATGGCTGACATACTATGTACAATCTCATAGGACCTTATCTCTTCTTTCTCTTGTGGGTATGACACTCTTTCCCTCTTTCCTTCTCTTCTTTCCCATGTCTCTTTACCCCCACCTATTTTTTCCTTGCCCTTCGCTTATTTTTGCTCCTCCTCTTCTCTTCTGTCCTGTTTTTTTTGTTTTCCACATTTGCAAGTTTTATTTGTTGTAACTTGAATTTATCTTGTAACAAATAATGTGTTTGTTTTATCACTTGTTCTTCTCTCTGTAGTGATCTACAGTTCCTTTTTGATAAGGGATTCTTATTCTTGTTTGTCCATTTTTACTTTGTAACTCCATGTTGCTATTTGATCAGACTTACCTTTTTTGTCATTTTGTATTGTTATTTTTGTACCGTTTTCAATAAAACGCTTTGTACCAGTTTGTAGCAACACCCTTCACCTTGTCTCCACCTCTATAGGCAGAAATTATTTTTGAAAATGACCAGTCATCTGTCCACAGGAAGTTCATACAGTGACTGATCTTTAGAAAAGGAAACCGGTCCACCAAGAATAATATATGCAACTAATAAAGAAAATATTCAAACACAGGCATCCTGTAGAATAGATGTTCCAATGCAGTCCAGATTTATTATTCTAACACTAAGCTTTATTGATATTGTGAATACTCTTGATATTTCCTCTTGGTAGCTGCCAATAAGGTTACTACAATTTGTAGTAAATGTGCAGATTGAGGTGGCTGCAATCACTGGATCCCCAACAGAATTTATTCTTGGTGTACTCATTGGCTTTCCAACAGACTTTGAGGTAGGCTCAGTGGGTCCTGAATAGAGTTTGGGGTGGGGGAAAACTCTTAATATGAAAAGCAAACAGGTATGTATACCAAGCATGCTGGTAAGAGAACCCAGTAACAACAGAGACAATTCAAGCTAACACTTGCTGGTAGCTGACCATCCAAACCTGGGTTATACTATCATCCCCCGGGTCTCATTTCTGAGCACCTCATCTTTAGGAGCACTACAGAGGCCACAAAATATTAAATGGCCCCAATAAAGCTTACATTGTTTATCAACCATTTTATCTGTCACCAACTTTTTCCTTCTGTTTTTGGCCCTTGCAAGAAACTCAGCCTTTCGTAATCCATTGATACAGCTCTGATAGGCTAGCTATATTTAAATGGCTGTTCAGAAAGAAGGAAAAAATAATGTTTGGAAAAACAATTCATTTTTTTTTACCATCCACAGTAAGTGAATGCAGCATTTGGTTGTCATTCTTTTAGCCCCTACAATGTTCTTGCCATGTGCTGTTTTTTTTCTACATTAGCAAAATTACAAAATCTTAACAATGAATCATTGTTTTTCAGACATCTTCAGAAGGTTCCTATTGCCTTATGAAACAAGCACCTACATACCAGCTGAAAAAAATCTGCAACCAACATTTTTTAAATACGTAGCTGATCGAATTTTGAACTTCTCAATTCCCTCCTATGCCACTCAGCATGCCTTTGCCTTCAGAAATGCTGGGTTAGAGGCCTCCATAGATATCAATCTGAACAAGGTCATACAATGCTGGAAGCACAAAAATGCAGGAAAGAAGTCAAATCCTGTTTGAGCCCACCGGATCTAAAGATAAAAAAGTTTTATGTTGCTGTAGCTGTAAAGTGTATATAATTAATAATTAATAAAAGAGAGAGTATTCTTAATCATTGGGATGACCGCATCTGCAATAACATTTTTTGTCAATGTTAAAGTGGAACTAATCCCTATACTTCCCAGTTCACAGTCGCTGCCTACTCCTTGTTGCAATTTTTGGCTATCTTAAATGGCAGTATCATGATGTTTCTCCTGCACAGGAACATTATATTCAGTTTATTCAGTCCCAGCAACCACAGGGCAAGACTCTGATTTTGACAGATGAAGAGAGCGATCTGGAAGGTAAGAATTATTTTTGCAGAAGTGACATTACCTGTCTTTTTCTTTCAATAAAATCCAGCCTGGTCACACATTTTAGTTCAGCTTTAGAATGATATTGCATATTTTAATTTTACTATTCCTATCAGTCTTAGTAGGCCAAATAGATAAACTGATAAAAAAAACCTTGAGACTTCTCCTCTTGTAAAAAACCAATATAATTTATGGTGTTTATGCTTGTAAAAAATAGGTAAATACAGTGCATATTTATCTGTATGCAGCATCTGCTCCATGCGTATGTATCTGCTTCTAATAAAGTAAATCCATTTCAGCAATATGTTTGCAGAGCAGATGCTCAGAGAGTCTGGGCAACACAATGTTGTTTTCTATATAAAGTAGAACAAATAGGACTGGTAATGTTCACAGTTCTTAGGTATTCATTTAACAGTCATGAAAACATTTATACAAACCACTTATTCAATTAAATAAAACCTGATTTTGCATTGTCACACTGCAGATACAAAATTAAAATCAGGCTTGTATCGGGAGTGTCAGAAGGTGTTTGGGTGGATTAGGAAAAGAAACTCATAGCTTACACAGGACACACCATTGCACAAAACAAGGAAAAAGTGAATAACATGTTCCTCTATACTAATATTGTATTCACTGATGATAGCCAAATTGGGGAGGGTGCATTCAACTATAGCACAATTATAAATAGTTGTAATACCTTCTTAAGTTTTAAGGTTCTTAACAAACCAAGCCATCTATCAAAAATGTCAGTGGATATTGAAAGACCATTTTGCATTAACAGGGGCTATTTGTAGTCACTTATATGAAGTTCATCTTAATCTACTAGTCTACCACTACCTTTTTCTTGGGGTGACAATGTTTTCCTCCAAGCAAGACCACCAGGGATGGGCAATCATGCAGGGGTTTGACTCTGATTCTGGTTTGAAGAATGCTCTTTGAATGCTGAATGACTGAATGCTAGTTTGACAAACTATACAGTCAAACTATTGCCAGATGCTTGGTTGGCAAGTTTAACTTAAGGTTTAAAGGTACACAGCAGACACTGGTGCTATTGGCTGAAGGTCATAAAAATACCTACCCCCTGACAATTACCAGCCAAAAGAAATGCTGGCTCCAGTGTACCTTACCAATAGGCTTCTTTCTATTGTTTATTCTAAACTGCTTGTGAAGGTATGGACAGAAGAGATAGTAACATGTAGCTCTTAATAGGATGCTGATCAGGTTTGTACTTACAGAAAAGTTTGACTTATTTATGATCCCTTGTGGCTTCATTACCCAGTGGTTTGAGGCCATCTTCTTCTTGCTATGCCCCTTAACCCTACCAGCAGTCCCTTTTCATTATGTCATTAGCTGTGGGTCATTTTGGGTCAGGAAAATTTAAAACGTTTCATGGAGACTTGTATGGGTACCTGAATCCCTTCTACCCGGCAATTCAGTGCAGCAGAATACAGAGTCAAGACAGAAAGTTAAAATGGCTCAAATTTGCTTCGGCTCACCCCACCAATCCCTACATGGTAGTTTAAAGGATTTTGCCTTTTTTTGGTTTCATACTCTTTATTTATTTTTGTTGTGTGATTCTCTGGTAACTACACAATTCCAAAAGTCACAAATTCCAAATATCCTATATACTGTATGTGGCTATTAAAACCAACAGACTGCATTAGCGTTGGGAAGCCTGATCTTTAAAAGAACTGTTCATATACCAGATACTGACAAGTCATTGGAAAATAATAAAATATTTGATTTGCCTTACACTGCCAAATTTACACACATATATATATATATATATATATATATGTAAATCAATTGGACCATCATACATTTACCCCAAAGAATTACAATGATTTATCATATGATAAATAAACAAAATTATTTTATTATTCTGCTACAGTAAATTGGTTAATAAAATGTTAATTGTCTACATTTCTCATAATTTTGCCTGTTGAGCTTATTTCCAAGACCAGCTTCTTCGGTGACAAATACATTACAATACTTTATTCAATTACAAAAAGTTTCCCTTTAGGACATAAGTGATAAAGACTACAGCTGTAGCAGTTGCTAGCTTACATCATGGAAAAGCCAGTGCATTAAAAAAAATCAGATATAAAAAATTATTAAAAAGGAACTATAGATGAGTGTCAGCAATGGGGATCCTCCGGAGTTCCACAATTTGTGAATTCGCCATTCCACTTCCATCTTGACTTCCATGGCAGGACTCTGTGTCACTGATGTTCATACCTGACCCTGAGAATAATAGAAAACATAAGTTTTATTAGTAAACATGTATCATACATGAAAATCCTATAAATATGTTTTTACTAATAAAAGCATACAATTTTATTCTTTCTTAAAATGTACCTGTGCAATGGCTCTAGTATTGACATTACTAAGCAATAAATGAGCTTATAAACATGCCATCCCTGGCTTTTATAGTTGCTTGTGCTATAAAGTAATTCAGTCTTAAAGATCCTTTAAAATCACCAACAAATACTCCAACGTTCTCCTTAATGCCTTTTTAGGAGGAGTATAACTGCTTGTTCAGAATATGTAAATGTTTTGTAGTCTGGAAACAGTTTATAGATAAATATACCAGCTAATATTTAGAGCTTTAGGACAGAGATTTTAATGGTAGGTAAGAGAGAAGTCGAATTTAACTTTATTTTCAAATTATCAGTGTTTTATATTTTTTGCACATCCAGAACACTGTCTGATCTCCACACAAACAGTACATCAAATACGTAGCACATGGATTGTATTGATTCGATCATTTATGTGTCCTGTAGTGCTTTTTTTTTTTTTGCATTTTACTTTTTATTACTTTTAATATTTTTGGTTATTGCTGGAGTTTGCATTCATTTGAATTTTCGAGGCGACCTTTCAGTTTTTATGTATTTCAGGTCAGCAAAATCTCCCCCCTCTGGTTCTTATCTTGCACTTTGTATTAATTAACACTAAAAAAAAATTGCTGACAATCCAAAACAGGCCTTAAACACCAATCAATGATCAGCCATCAATCAACAGGTATTGTATGTACTTACAACACTTAAAAAAATGTTGCAGATATGTACTGCATTTAAATGTATGCAAGAAATATACAAGGCCAGCAACTGATTACCCGGGTAACATTTTGGACTAGTGTTACCCCCTTGCATAGTGTTCAAGAACTTAAAGCCTTGCAGTAGAAAGACAAACATTACAAAGTCAGCACAGGTTGCACATAGGCCACACTTTAAAGTATTTGCGGCCCTTTACCTTGTTTTGGACTAAGGAGGACAAAGGACCTTTACATTTTTTAAAGCTCTTCAATGCTAAAGAAGGTAGGCTGTCATGGGTAAATCTGGGTGATCCAGCAAACCTGAAATCAATGTCTTCAAAATCATTTCCTATTTGATGGCTAATGTATCAGTCCTGGACCAGATCCATTCCAGGTTTGCTGGGTCACCCATGTTCTCTCATGATAGCCTCTCTTCTTTAGCCCTGAAACTTACATAAATCATGCCCAATGTGTTTTCTATATTTCTTGTTTAATAGGTGATTTGTATAGGTGTTTTACGACATTTGCCTGCCAAAGCGATAGTCTCAGCATATTACTAAGTTAATGTTGGAAATGAAGAAAATAGAACTCATGCTTTGACAATTTATTTTATATAAAGTATAAATTTGGTTCTGCGTGTTTGTTCATTTGGTTTGGTCCTGATTCAGTGGACATTCCAATCTAAGGTCTGGTCTGAGTTACATGTGCAGCTTTCCACTAAAGGAAACATCTACACCTAAGTCTCATTTTGTGTACAGAAGTTCAGATCTGATGAAATGTTATTCTGTGGACTCCCGCAGACACTTCCTTTATTATAACTGTACATACCAGAACAAAATTTACAAACTAAGCAAATAGTTTCAATTATGTAATTCTAATGTGTTGTCATTTTTTTGAGAAAAGCACAAAATAGCCTGTATTTATTTCTCAAGTGGCTTTCATGGTAAGTAGCTAAAGCTGCTCTACTTGAACTCGTATTTGATTATAGCTGTACCGGACATTATTATTATATTAGTCATGGAAATAAAATGATTATGTAACCTTAGGGGTCGAGTGCTGTCCTCTTGGCATGATGTAAGCCGGTGTAACATACCAGCAGAGGAATGAAGTAGCTTAGTCTATGAGTCACTTCTGTATAACCTGACATTCAATCAACCTCCTACAGACTGCAAAAGAAGCCTTGTGGCATTATATACGTAACAGTTGCATAATTTTTTGATAAGTAAAGTGAATATGATAAATATTAGGTGTCAACAGCTCTTCACAAAAGATTTGCAGGGGAAACAGTAAAGCCAGAAAACTTTCTTTTCTGCAGCACACTAGGTAGAGACGTCTTAAAATAGTTGTTGCACTTTAACCAGGAAATAATGGACATGCAGTTTTTTTCTGTATTTTACATTAGTTTTAAATTATTGACTCCATCTAACTAATCGGAAAATAATGGACATACAGTTTTTTTCTGTAATTTACATTAGTTTTAAATTATTGACTCCATCTAACTAATCGGAAAATAATGGACATACAGTTTTTTTCTGTAATTTACATTAGTTTTAAATTATTGACTCCAGACAAACAGCTAAATAAATAAAAAATACAAATGTTCCCCAACGATGCATCTCTTTATGACTAAATTACAAAAACTATTGAAAATGCAATGGATAGAGGCTTCTTTCCATAAAGAATCTAAAACTTTTCTGGCTAACAAAACAAAATTGTACAACTGTTTTCGTCACACTACATGGTACCTTGAACGAGAACTAATAAATGACCCCCCCATTGTTATGTGAAGGTAATTATGCCAATTTTTCTGTACTACCAATGCTGTATAATTGTTGTATGTTCTATTGAAAAGTATTGACCTACCTCTTTGACTACAATGAAAACATGTATAGTATTTGCACTAACGTTGCAAATGTTCCATCATTTGTTCTTTCTTTTGTTCTTGTTTATTGGTTGAAAAAGGAAATGTTTGTACTTTCTCTTTTCACTGTTTAACCTCAATAAAAATATGTTAAAAAAAATACAAATGTTAGCACTGATTTACTTGCCAAGGGATTTGCCTTTTGGGCCATTCTCATTTTCTGAGATTTACACAGTTCTTTTACAAGGCACATGAATCTGATTTGTCTCTAGTGCGATTTTTTAGAACTTACAGATCCTGTACTTTCCCCAGCCCGTGATTGGAGGGTGAAAAAAACAAGTAGCACATCGAAAAGCTCCTGTCTCTGTCATTCTGATCAGTCTCCCTATCAACACATTCCTTTCTTTGTAGCACAACTGATTGGCTCCTTGTGCTACGTTTCCCTCCCCAATCAGCTCTACTGTACAAGGTCTGGAAGAAGATAATAACAAGTTGGGTTTAGGTACATAGTTTGAGAATAAACAATGCATTTTAAGATGTATTAATCCCCCTGGCGGTTTTCCCGAATGTTCATTCATGTGTGCCATTTATATATCTGCCTGGAGCTCATCTGTAGGGCAGTTCCTGATGGCTGGCACCTTGCTAGCCCCCCAGTTACTCACACTTCGGTGCTGGTTGTTAAGTAACCAGTGTCTGAACATTTTCTTAATAATTTGGAAATCATTTACTCACAGCATTTCTTTGTCAAACAAACACTTTTCCATTAAATTCTGCCTCTTGGTAAGACGAGTTTTGTTATTTGTTCTCGTGTTCTCTGACAGGTGCTTTGTAAATGTAGTTTATTGTTAATGTACATGGTTTGCTGTCCCTGGTGGTTCTTGAACACAATATTAGTTAGTCATACACTGAGCACGACACACTCATCAGCTTATTAATGAGAACACAAGATCCCTCTTCCAAATGGCTCTCAAAGTGCATGGGTGGAAAACATAACACTTATGTCTATGTGAATAAGGTGCAGGGTATATTTTTTCTCTGCTCTGTAAAACAATTGTTTCTGTCTGTGCACTGCTGGGTATGTTAAAGTGCAACCACTCATCCTCCTGTTAATATTTCTAAATAAAAGTGGCAGAGCTCAAACATGTTGTTTTTCACTGACACAGCTGATCCAGTCTAGACAGTGTTCACAATTGTTGCGTCCTATACTTCATGTACAAAACCCATTCTCGTTATTCTTTATAGCCAGGCCTAATGTCACTCAGACTTCAGCAATAACATAAGCAGCAACATGGAGAGTGAACAGAAACATATGTCTGCATGCTAATAAAATGTTATTCAACTAGTTTTGTTATTGCTGACATGGTTCTAAATAAATGACATGGTTCTAAAATTCCAACAATGTCTTTAAAACTATGCTCCCATTTTTTATGCAATCCATTCATCTTCCTTTTTAGAACAGCTATGAGGGTCCATTTCCTAGTGTATACATGAGAAATGCCTCTTTAATTTTAATATTTAAAACAAATCAATTCCAAATTATTTCAGAATCATTTTGAATACTCCATACGTGAGGGACTACATTTTTTTACAGGTGTTCAGGGGAATTTCACGCAGAAATCTACCAACAGAAAACCCAACATTTACAGGCAATCTCTGCCATTGAAAAGGATAACATGAGAATTTTGATGTAAGCACTGGATTTGTTCATTATTGCTCAGAGTTATTTCCCAACAAGTTGAAAAATTAAACAAATAAACTGGATTAGACTCTGTGTGGGTGCTAGGGATGAGCGAGCGAGATTTTTTAGTTCGATCTCGTGGCGAATTGGGCCTTTCTCGCTTAAATGAACATTTAAGCTAGAACAGCCTTTTGATTCGTCATGAGGTCGTGTTTTCGCCGAACAAACGAGGAAAAAAGCAAGGGGCAGGAACGGCGACTATTTCTGGTGAGAATGGCACGGCTGGGTGCAATGAATTTGCTCCCAGGATGCACAGCAAGGCCCAGCAGCCCAATCAGGAGAGATCTGAGCACAGGCATATATACAGGGAATTAGGGAGGGGTTAGTCATTCCATCTTGTGTTCTGGGTGAAGGATAGAGGCAGGGAGAGACATGGATTGTGACAGGGACAGGTTAGGAGCTTTCTGTATATCTGTATATATACAGATATTGCAGTTTTTGATGGTAACTGGTCCTATTTAGCAATGAAGACCATTTGCTGCAGAAAAATTTCTGTCCTACTCTAAAAAGAGATACCCGTTACCTGTCTTTTGATACCCGTTACTATTTACCAAAGAAGACTGTTTGGTACATGGACTGTTTGGAAATTTCTGGCCTACTCTAAAATAAAAAAAGATTTTTTTTGTTAACTACATTAGCAATTTATTTGGAAATGGACAAATGTACAGTTCTGTACAAAATGCCCAATATTTGAAACAGTTGTATTAAACAAACCAAAGTAGCCTAAATTTTTACAATGATACATTTTAACAGACTATGCTGAAACCCAAAAATAGAGTAGAGGCACATTGAGTTGTTCTGTGCTTAAAGTTCCCCACATATAAATGTACTAAAAAAAAAACAACAAATAAACTCTAGCCAACACTTTCTGAAGTATTTAGGCAGACATACAACTGTATCTTTATTAGAGTAGTTCTCTTCCTTTCAAACGTTAATTATTTGTTATGAATCCTACCAGTAAGCTGATACATGAGAGAACCAAATATTATATTGTTCTGTGGTTCTCAAAACAAGAAGGAGAAAGTGTGTATGTGCTAAGGCGTCTCCTAGCACCAATCCTATTTTAGGAATGACCCATTTGGAGATCATGGCTTTGTTTTCTCTTATCTGACAAGGAATCCATGGCTGGTAACATCATATTCTTTTAAAGCCTTTTCTCTTCTCTGTTGCTGTAGGACACAAAAGTGCTGAAGTTCTTTGGGAAGCTCAGAGCATAAGTTCTCAGTCAGAGCTTCTGCTTTTGCTAGGCAAGGAGCATTAAGATAGCTGTCAACTAACAATGTAAAGTCAGCGAGCATGCCACACAACATAGCTTGACACAAATCTAGGAGGTGCGATACTTCCAGAGCCAACACTTTTAGCAAAGTAGCAGACAATGGACGGTCGGAACACATATTAGAATTTAGCTCCATCAATGTTTGTTTGATATTCAAGAAATGTACTTGTGCAGACGGCATATTTAGATACCGAACATTCAAACATTCCTTCACAGTAGATGTTCGATGAGGAAGAAAACTACCAGTCTCCATGGAAAACACCTTGGAAGTACACATCACCCACCTGTGTATCAAAAACATTATTCAAAAATACACCATACTGGTGGGTCAAAATATCTTCTAGCCAACGACAGTCGTGAGTGACCTTTTGGATGCCTTTGTCTTCAAGCACCACTTGGAGACCATTTTTAAGACCCCTGGTCCCATGGTGAGGAGTTCAAAGAGGTAAACATGATTTCATGTGCGCACTTGCAGCCAACACAGTTTCCCATAGCGACACATATTCAGGCCAGAAGCTCCCAAACTCAGGACCTTTTGGTGCTGGAGATGCAGAATCTTTCTTCTATTGTCTCTCTTTCAACCTCCTGGCCTCTTGAGTCTTCTACTGGTTCCACATTTAGAACATTTTGCCCCAAAAAACAGCCTTGCTCCTCGCACAGCTTTACCAGTCTTCAAATCCTTGACTTTAATCAGGAGAACAGTGTGATCTGCATGAACACCAAGTAAAACTCCTTGAAATCCTCCATTAATGGTTGTAATTTTGATAGTCTTCCTAAAAATACAGCTCAGAAAACGTTCACCAGAAGTGGACTCCATATAGAAATAGTAATGAAATTAATGCAAATAAATGTCAGCCTTCTGCAGCTTCTGCTGTGTGAGTTAGGTGGGATTGCAAAGACCAGCAGTCCCAATACAGATATTTTAGGGTTTGATACCTGTTCCTATTTACCAAAGAAGACCATTTGGTACAGTTAAATTTCTGACGATGGACTACACCCAGCTCTAGATGCCAGTTACCAATGCGGTCCCGGCTCCTTCTCAGGGCCCACTGCCTCCTCCTCCTGTTGTTGCTGCTGCCTGTCAGTACTCCATTCACTAAAATTGTATTACACACTTCTGGGTGGCATTGACGATGCACTACACCCAGTTCTAGATGTCAGTTACCAATGCGGTCCACGCTCCATCTCAGGGCCTACCGCCTCCTGCTGCTGCTGTTGCCCCCTGTCAGTACTCCATTCACAAAAATTGTATTACACACTTCTGGGTGGCATTGATGATGCACTACACTCAGCTCTCCATGACACTTACCAATGCGGTCACCCTGGCGATAACTGACCACACACTGAGGCCACACACTGCTATTGCTCTCGCTTACCCACGCTCTGTCTCTGGTCCTCCATCCTTTTGGGTAATGTCACCGGGCTACTTCTCCACAACTTTATGGGTGGCGTTCCAAACACATGTCATCCAGATCATGATGCCAGCTAGCAATGCGTTCTCCTGCTGTTTGGAGGGTAGAGACTGCTGCTAGTGGGTTGAGTTCACACGTAGCACCAACCTTTCCCAATGTTCTAATGTTTATGCTGCCTTCTGTATGCTGTCCTTCACGCAAAGATCCTATTTGCCTGCTGTCACTTTACCTGCCATTTTCTGGAAAACCACAAGGTCTTTTGGTACTTTTGTATTTTTTCCTTGTTGCCACTGTTCTCCTACACTTACCTAGAAAATTTGGTTGTTCTAACATGTATAGGGGCTTTACTAATAATAATAATGTATAATAAGTCAGCCCATTGACGTTAATGAAATTCACGAAATCAGTTCACCAAAATTTTGCTGACCCATTGGAAGTTTGAGGAAATTTTCACGAGACTGTGAGAGGCCTTCTTGCTCATCCCTAGTGGGTGCTCATCCCTGACAATAATCCATCATACAATGCTGGCCTAATGCTGACTATGATAACTAATGATAAATAATTCATTTATCACAGATACAGTTGTTCTAAACATTTGCAAAGTTTGCATTGAAATTGAGTGTTGCACACAAATAACATTTTGGTTGTATATTCTTGTAGAACAATTTTACTGTTTTGATTTAAATGATTACCTTTTAATCAAAATGTTTAATGCATGTGACTCCTAAGAAATGTAATGATTTCAAGAAAATTATTTGTATAACAACATGTATGGGTACACTGGGCAAAAACATTCACAACTATGGTTAAAATTATATATTCTGAATTCGTACAAAATGCACAAAATATAAAAACATACCAGCTTTTAACACAAATATTAGGTCATCAAATTCTTGAAGTTCCTCATCAGCAACCAGTGAACCATTACTGTATCCTCCTGACGGGGTGTAAGCTGTACCATTTTGAGGGCTGTGCTTTTCCTGACTACCAGATCGCTCCCAGTCTGAGGAAATCTGAAATATAGAAAAAGTAGTTCCAATTGAGAATTACACCATAGAACAACTTTTTTTGCAAAAAAAATTAAGGCAAACTATTTGTGTTTGCTCTTCTTTTTTAAACAAAAATTAACTTTATTTTGCATCTTGTATCTGGAAGGTGCAGACCCAGCAATTTGAAAATCATGATTTGTAACACCGAGCCTATAAATGACTTCTCAATTAAAGGGCAGGGGGAGAAAAGAGGGGCAGTGTAAATTTCTACTGTTTTTATTAAGTAGGATATCAAGCTATAATTGATGGGGATTCTCCTCCTGGTTAAAATGTGACTACTCAGGATCTGGAGGTCTTCTCTAAGCAAGTAGACATCTAGCTTAACTGTATAATTTATCAAGTAGGATTTTTCTGGCAGGAAGTGACCTTTAGGATTGTCCATTGTGTTTGAGGCCTGGTCAGTCTGTGATGTGATGATTGCTCTGTAGTTTGGTGGAAGTCCCCTTCTTTATCTCGATCACAAAAATGTTCAGGCTTTCCTATGGCCACATACCGTATTTTTTGCCGTATAAGACGCACTTTTTCTTCCCCAAAACTGGGGGGGAAAAGTTAGTGCGTCCTATACGACAAATGTGTTATAAAATAATTAAAATAATATACTCACCCGATACCCGATCCTGCGTGTGTCTCTGGCTGCATGAGTGATCAGAAAGGGAGAACCGGTATGAATGGCACATGAGTGATCAGAAGGGGAATAATCTTTCAGAATCTTTTTTTCTAGATTTTCCTCCTTTAAAATTGGGTGCGTCTTATATTCCGGAGCGTCTTATACGGCAAAAAATGCGGTAATTCCTTTTGGGAGAGTCCCATGGACAAGTGGTGAGCTGCGACAAAGGAACATTCTCAAGATAGCTTTGTCAGATGCATGAATGCAGAGCTCTGGCACAGCACCTTTCATTTCATAAACTCCAAAAACTTTGGTCTCTGAAATTCTATTAATGTTCAAAGGAGTACATTCCCAGGGTCCCTTCAAATGTTCATGGTCACTGCAATCCCTTACAGGAGACCAAGGAAGGAAGCAGGCATACCTAAAGGAATGCTAGCCCAGCAATGATTTTTCTTGTATAAATCTTGTGTTTGTAGATGGCCTTATCTATAAGACAGCAGGCTTAAGTAAAATAGCTGAGCTCAGGAACATGGAGGCATGACCTCAAAGAACTTTATAGACCACTTAGTCGTAGTGTTTCTAGGTTTTTATAAATGATTGGAGTGCTAAAAATGCACTTCTCACATAAAGAACTAAAACACACAGAATGTTGCAATAATGTTAAACAATTAAGAACAAGAAACTGAATTTTAATCAGATGGGTTAAATGACCCAGAATATTTATCAAGAATATGAAATTTACAGTTGCTCCCAGTGATTGGATAGTGAGTAGGTGATTAAAATTGATTATAGATTGCATTTTTGGAGCACAAAAGAACCTGTTATAGGAAAACAGGAAGGCATTTTTATTCAAATTAAGATTCACTTTGTTACATGGACTTGACTTTTGCTTGCCTTAATGGCTGTGTTTTACCACCTGTCACATCAGTGTATAAGAAGAGTTCTGACCACTGCAACAGTCTCATTAGACACTGGTATATAGGATAGCCATAAAGACAAGAATAGCCCAATCCAAGTAAGTGTTGTTAGCCCTTAGGAATTTTTTGAAATTTCCATAACAATTCCCACTGAGAGAAGTACAGGGGATCCCCCACTCACCAGTTTTTGGAAAGGATAATTACTTAGTAAAAAAACTGATCCCCTAGCTTCAATACGTTCTACATTACTGCTTTATGTGCCAAAACAAGCATGCAACAAGTAGTAAAGGGTAAAAATAAAAAAAAGGCCCCAAAAAATAATTAATTTTTGAGACCCCTATTCAACTATACATAAAACTTATAAATCTGGGTGGCAGCTAGCTAGTACTGTCTATGTGAAACTAGGAGGGTCCTAGTACATATCTGACTACATCTAATAAAATAAGCTTTATAAATTCCAAAGAGCTACATAATTGGTAAGTCTGACCTGGTCAGAACTCCTACCAACCAAGGTTAGTGGTTGGAGAAGTAATAAAACCAGGAAATCTCAAAATCTAGTCTTTTCTGAAGGGATTTAGCAATGGCACAGCCCATATTCTTTCAACAGAGTTCTCAGCCAAAATTAAGTTGGTGTGAAAATCATGTAATCCATATTACCTCCTCCATTGCACTAATGAGATTCTGAGTGGATTTGCTGATCTCTGCTCCAGCTGGCGGCATCCCACTACTGGGTGTAAAGAAGGCAGAGGCTGGGCTTCTGTGTCCATCCGTCTCAATGCTGTAACTGGCTTTCACTGGGCAGCACAGCTGATTGTGCATAATAAAGTAAACCACGAAGACATAAAGACCCTGTTAAAAAAAAAAAAAAGTAAAGTAAAAATTATAAGAAAATACTACACATAAATGTTGTGCTCTATTTCAAGGACTGTAGAGATCTATTTAACCTTAGGAGGGATTTGTTAAAAACTGTTGGGGAAAAAACACAACTTCTTTAATTTTAAAATTTACTTTAATTTTCAAATTTGAATGAAATTTGCAAGCCACATACTCATGGCAGGATTTGCCACTTTCCATGGTAGGCATATGCCTAGAGGAGCAATTGGCAGCTTCAGGCTGTGGGATCATTTCAGTCTTACTAGTGCTTACATTACTTTGAAAATCCCCTCACTGTGGTTCTTATTTGCTATGTTCAGTTTACTATTTGGATTTATATAGTGTCACTGTTGTGGTGCACTATGCACTTGTGAGATAGTATGTAAGATTTGAAGATATGATCACAGGCGACCAGGGTAGAGGATTATACTGGCCGATTTCATCTCCACTGCTTTTTTCTCATGAGACACAATAGAAACAAGCCTTCCAGTATAATTAGTGTGGCTTAGCAGAGAACACTGTTGAGCCACTGCATTATTATTTACAGCATTCTAGCAAATGAAAAGGCTGAGCAGGTTAGCTAGCAATTATTTTCATTCTTTTAATAACAAATAAGAATCTCTGCCTACCCCTTACTGTCACTTATCTACCACTAGAATCTACTGGTCTTGTAAGTATAGTGGCATGGAGGTAATGAATGTCTATAAATCTCAAAGGTATGGTCTGTAGGATGAAGTTTGGGGTGATAGGCTTTCAGAGGTTAAAAATGCATATCCAGAGGTGCTTTGGAGCAATCAGACTACATAGATCATTTCCAATACTTAGTTCTAAGTTGTCACATATGAGAGGTATACCATATAAATCATACTCAGCCAATTTGGGGTTTCAAAGCATGACAGATAGTATGCTCAAACTATGTCATCGGTGAATAACAGGCACCACACTGAGTGTGTCTTCTTCTGTTGGTTCCAGAAATGTATCTCCTAATCTCACATGGGCTTTTATAATGCTGGCTCGTTTTGGAACACAAATATAGGAAAGGAAAACCAGTAACCAAGAGATGTAAACAGGTTCCTTAAAGATCACATTGTGACACAGCAAAAGTACAGATGTAGCACTACATTCAGATGCTTTGTGAGTAAATTATAATAGTAAAGGTGGTTAAAAAACTAGCAAATGTTTGGTGTACATGGACCTAAAGTATTGTCCACTTATAGATGGACATACATGGTAGGTTTAGGTTGCTAAAGCATACCCAATATTATTTTTTATGTTTCCCTTTTACATTTACATTTTGCCAGGTCCAACTTGAGAAGGAATTCAGGTGAATCAGGGAGGTGCACAGTAACACATTCATTTAGCACAATACTTAGAATGGTTATCACAGAAAAAACAACAGAAGCACAGCTTCCACAGTCATACCTTCACTAGTTTGTTAAATGTACTTGGAGCAAGATGTGAATGGCAGTGTGTAAATATAGGAGACATCTTTTACCTTCTTATGTTTAGATATATTATAATAAAAAATAGTCTAACTATAAACATGACATTTTAATATCAAAGCTGATTATACAATGATGAATACACCAATTTCACTAAAATGTGTTTTTCTGTAACTCCATCATCAGTATCTATATATATATATATATATATAAATATATATAGATATATATATCAGAAATGTTGACTATGCAGAAAAAAATGTGCTCTGTATTTAGAATAACCAATAAATATCATTCAGTGACAGCTAAGCCAGTGAATCCCCAAACAAGATTTAACTGTAGGCTGTGATAATGTTAAGGGTGTGATTATTTCATAGGTACTTTCCAAAGGGTATATTATAATCCTTTGTAAGGACATAGGTAAAAGATTACTGGACAAATACAGCTGAAGGCTAAATTTGGATATGGTGCAGTGAGACAGCTCATGTAATAAAAGAAAGAAACTTACGGGAAAGCAAGTACTTTCCTTACAACAAAGTACAGGAACTGTAAATATATTGTCTGTAATTAGAACACTCTACACTCCTATGTACTTTATTAAGCATTATCTACCAGGCTGCAAGACGCTATTTATTTTATTACAGAGTAAACTAACTGTTTTACAATGCTTGGTAAAATACAGAGACTGGTTTGTACATACCGTACCGTTTAGTTAAGATAAATCGAGTAGATAGATGTACTTTTTATTTGCAGGACACAGGTTTTTTATAGGGTCTGTGTACTGGGAACAAACACCAGGAGGTGCTGTGAAGTTCCTGGCTTTGCCCCTTCTAGGTGAAAAAGAAAAATGAGAGTGGGTGGCATATGACAGCCTAATATCTTGGTATGTAACTGTGCTAATATCAGGTCTTTGCAATTCTTAAAACTGTTTTTTTCTTTTAGTGAGAAGCTGTGATGGCAGAGGCACAAGCAAGTTTCACATCGTTGGAGTTATGGGCCGTCATTAGGTTTTTTTTGACAGTGCTGTAGGAAGGACACTTCCCCCACAGTGTTTGTGACATCTCCTTTGCTGACTTTCCTTGGAGAAACAAAAATTTCATGACGGCCCATAACTCCAACGATGTGAAACTTGTTTGTGCCTCTGCCATCACAGCTTCTCACTAAAAGAAAAAAACAGTTTTAAGAATTGCAAAGACCTGATATTAGCACAGTTACATACTAAGATATTAGGCTGTCATATGCCCCCACACTCATTTTTCTATTTCATCTGGAAGGGGGCAAAGAGAGGAACTTCTCAGCACCCCCTCGTAATTTATCTGGAATTTTATATTAACTTAAACTGTGAGATGTCAGAGGGGGAATAGCTATGTCCCCATACTTCCTAATTCTGCTGTATTCTCTATTACTAGGATGCATTAAAGGTCAACAGCAGGGGTAAGGGTTCCATAAAAGGCAGTTATAGGTTAGTAATAATCTTTCCATTAGCCTTAAGATGTTCTAATATGTATTTGAAAAAATAACATATCAATTTGAAAATGTTTTACACTGGTTCTTCTTTCACCCTATTTAAAAACTCCTTTTTTGTGTATAATTTTTACAGGACTTTAAGAAATAGAACTACAAGAAATAAGTTGTGATATGTTAAGGGTTCAGGCTGCCTAAAACTGATATATACACTTTTTATATCTCTAGAGGGCTCTAATAATGAGATGTTTGTACTTTGATCTGCACTCCTGTTGTAGCAAGTTTGAAGGATTTCCTCTCCCTTTCATTATTAATTTTACATAATGCAGAATGGAATAGAAGATGATTGAGCATTTGAAGGTGAGTGGAAACACCCAAATATCATTGATAAAATGGTACAGAGTCAGGAATTTTGACAAAGATCTCCTTGTCTGAATATCCTAGGAATATAGGAAGCCTTGAAATGACACATTCCAGCAGTCTTGACTTTGGCTTGCATTTATGTAATGAGCAGGAACCACAAATATTCATGTAATGCTCTGACAGCAGTGTTTTTAAAGCTCTCTATCTCAGCAAATAAAGTCATATTCTTCCTTCGTGTAGCCCTTTCTACTGAATTCCAAATTAATGCCAAGTTTGCAAATTGCAGTGGGAGATACCTAATACTTACTTCTCAGTAGGCAAGTTAAAACTGTGCTGTTTTCATAATACAGTCTTTGGTTTAAATATCAGAAATCAACATTTCTGGAAGTGTTCCATAACCGCATCACCCTCTGCATGCTGTGGCTCCTTCCACCAGCACCTAAATCAGTATAGAGTGCTGTAGTGACGTAGGGGGCAGCAGAAGGAAGAACTAAAAGCAGTTGAGTTCAGCTCTAATGCCCATCGCAGAGGTAAGTACTTGTATATGTATCACAGTGTGCCCTGCCCTAGATATAAAGACTCCATATCTCATAAGTATCATGTCTGTGCATAAGCTGCTCATTTATTTATTGTTCCAATCACCCTATGAGAGTCCTATGGTAATTACAGACTTGGCAGTGGTATTGTCAATAGAATGTAGTACTGGATTTGGAAATGTGGTATGTTAAAAATTTACTTATTACTTTTTGTATTCTCAAGGGTCAGCCACAGGGAGACTACTATAATTACACCACAATTAATAATTTCTTTGATTGAATTCTTACCTGAAGGCTGTTGAAAATGATGAAGAGAACCAGCATCCAAAGGTGTCTGTAGGCCACATGTAACCCACCCCAAAGCCAGGTTACTGATATAAGAGCAAACAAGTACAAGATCAGGGGTATCTCTGCAAAATAAGAACACACATTTACTAGTCTTGTAACACAAAATTCACAAATATATTAAAAATGTAAAATATTCTAGGAATATTACATATGCAAATTTGTTGTACTGTACAATTCCATTCATACCATACATACTGATCCAGCAACACAGATGATAATGAGCTACAGATCTTATTAATGAACATTACAAGCCAGATTTTTCTAAAAATGTTCATGGGATAAGGATATGTAATTATAAGATCATTATTATTGGTTCTTTCATAAATGCTCTGTTAAGAATGTGTGTAATTCTTGATTAGTAAGAGAGATACAGCTTTGCCTGCACAAAAAAAGCCATCTTTATGTTTAGTTTTTTTTTTTTTTTTTTGCTATCTCCTTGTAAATGTTTTAAGAAATAAAGACACCATACCTAGAGACATGAGTGGTTGAATCTTTATAGCACTAAAGCTTACTAGCATGGTATCAATGGGTATAATCCATACGCCATTATATAGTCATAGGCCCTGATTTATTAAAGCTCTCCAAGGCTGGAGAGGATACACTTTCATCAGTGAAGCTGGGTGATCCAGCAAATCTGGAATGCATTTTCTAAAAGTAATTTGCTGTTTGTTTGCAAATGTTTTCAATTGTGGACCAGATTCATTCCAGATTTGCTGGATCACCCAGCTTCACTGATGAAAGTGTATTCTCTCCAGCCTTGGAGAGTTTAATAAATCAGGCCCATAGTGTCAAGTTCAAACACTAGTTATCAGTTCACAGTACATTGGAAATTTCTATAGTGTATGTAAGCAAGACCCACCAACCCTGCTGATATTAGCCAGCATCTATAAATGAGGCATTGATACAACAATTTGAATCCAGTTGGATTATTCATACTCGTTTGACCTGTGCAAATTTTCCTGGCTAACAGATTTCAAGAATCAAGCATTAGTAAAGCTGTGTTATCAAGCTGTAGCGCGTTTGGCGCTTCCTCATCTTAGGAAGCACTATCTTTCGGTAGATGCTACATAGCAGCATCTCCCACTGGCAGCTGTATAGGGATTGAATAGGGGTTGCAGTGAGTGGTACAAATAGCACTCACTGCCACCAGCTGTGAAACCTGAAGAGGCTGGTTCCTTAAGAACTAGAGCCGTGGTGCTTGAGTGTTTGAGTGAGTGTGGCTCTGAACCTGTCTTAGCCCTCACCATCCCTAGGAGCAATCTCCACGGTTGCTAAACATGCATCTTTGACCAATAACTGTGCTCTTATGAAACATTTGTGTGTATGAACCCGATACTATAAAATAATTTACCAAGTGTGAAAACTTATTTCTGAGCTATAAAGAATGTGGCAAGATAAGCAAACAACCAGCTTGTAGAAATGTAAAAGAATGATAAACATGACATTCATAGCAAGGTTTTTTCTATACTTTTTAAACAGACTGCAAGTAAATAGTAAATTTCAGTTCTGTGAGCTGAATATGAACATGTTATTATTAGACTGTTCAGCTGTCTGTCTTCCATTCTTTAAATATTTCTGATCAGGAAGAGCTTAGCAACTCAGCAATAATCCTCAGCAAGTGTGGGCTGGACATTTAAGAATGTAGTCAACAAACTAAAGCATCTATTGCTTAGAAAAGTAATGCTGATCATATTAAGCCAGACATAAATGATAAGATTGTATAATAAAAATAAACAGTACCAAGACTCTTCCTTGTATACCTCAGCTATATACTGTATTTATTAAATCTTGCAGGTGATGTACTTTATGGGTAATGCTTAGACAACATAGCCTTAACAGAGCATTTGTGTAAAGTGTTGTATTTTTAATTCAGAAAATATTAGTCAAGAGCTGCCATTTCTGCTTTGAATATGCAATAAGCAACAAAATATAGCTATAATTATTAAATAAAATAAATAAATAAATATTTCAGTGATCTGACCCCAGTAACTATTAAGCACTACCTGAAGAGTATAGAGTAGTATCAATTATATAGAATAGCAGGTACCTTCATGTGTCTTTATGTCAGGCTAGATTTCATACCAAGCACCTTACTGATCATCCCATGGTGCAATGGTATACGAATACTGGTGGTCACCAGTTTTGGTTGAGAGCCAGTCCCCACCCCTCCCATATCCCGCTACACACTTGCCAATAAAAAGCTGTATGTAGCAGGATGAGGTGATATTAGATTTTAAATCAGGATAGTTGTGCAAATATTCTATTCCAAAAGTAAATGCTAAACTGGTCAGTTTTATGGTAAACTGTTAGCTACCTATGGCAGCATCAAAGAAAATCAAAGTTGGGTGGGTATGGGTTGACTTTGAACAATTTAGACAGACGTGAAATACCTAGGTCATTATGAATGAAAGTGTGTCTGCTCTTAAGTCAACATGATTTGACTACTGAAACATCTTATGGGTCTTATAAAAATGTTTGTGAATTCCAAAACTCCCATCCCTCTATATTTGGAGAAACATCAAAGCAACCCTAAATGTAACCTATTCAACTTATCCTTACTACCCCCCATCTTACTCCTTCCCCTCCTCCAATGTTCACTAACAGTTATTTATTTCCTTTCTACCTTTTACAAACAAGCTGATGTTGTTCTGAGTTCTAAAAGAACAATCTATGTGCCTTAGTACAGGAACACTAATATAATGCATTCTTATGGTTTGTAATGTGTACTTTGTATTTGGCTTTTAAAACAAATACATTAAATGAGAACAAATAATTTATCTTGTTTACTATATTATTATGAAGGACAAAAATGAGCACGTTTATTCTCACAATACTGTACCTGTAGCATTGGGCCTTCCCCTGAACACATCATCATATGCTTTCCATTGTTGGGTGACTTGATATGCATGAATGAAAACTACGAGCACTACCACAAGACAAATCAATGGTACAAGTGCTGCAGTAAAAAGAGCTGCATAGATATTTGGAATGAAACACCTGGAAAAAATATAATACGAATACAAGTCATTATATCAAAAAAATAGTTTGACAAGATAGTTATGTTATATGGGACATATTAGGATATCGAAGATCTCATAAGGTGGGGGGATAGGCCACAATAACTTAGTGAAGGCAGATATAGCATTTATTTCAAAAGACACCATTTATTTAGTACTAATTTCCTAAGTCTGCAGTACATGTGCTGATATGGTCTTTCCCAAAATTTGGAAACCAAATACTTTAATAAAACTATAAAGACACATCACTCCACTTTCTGAGATGAGAAAATAAAACAACGTACAGTACAAAATGTGTAAGCAAAGGAAACTTCGCTTGTTACACCTCCAGTTATGTATATCACAAAAAGCCATTTTTTGAATTTGGACTTTTAAAAGAGTAGATTGAACAATGTAGAGGTTGGATAAAAGGTTAGGTGCAGTAAACGCTTCTGATAGAAACATAATACAATTTTATTGAAATGTATATTTTTAACCAAAGGAGGTAAATCCTCATGGGAAACCAGGATAGATGGATTTGGTTTTAAAAAAAGGACAATTGCTCCAAATCATAGACAGCTGGGGGGTGACTATACAGACAGAGTATACACAGAACTGGTTATTTAATAAAAGAATTTAGATGACAATGAAAATGCTGCAGCACCCAATGCAGCTTTAGTCAGTACGTTCACAGTCAGCACTTCTGCACTACAGCAAACTATTACAGACTCTGTTATAATAAAAGCCCAGTGTACATGTGATCTCTGGAGGTTCATGTGAAGATTTATAAATGCTAAAAGTTTTGGTGCATGCCCTTGGGATAAATGACCATCCAAGGGCCTCTTTAGGACCAATTTTGCAATCATAAAAACTTAACAAAGGCAGACTTGGCATTTTATGTACAATACAACATACAAATGGAAAAATTAATCATAACAAAGATTTATATATAATACCAAATGGGCAGAATAGTGAACAGCAAGAATCCTTAGCAGAGTAAGAAGCCAATGAGAGATGCATGTAACTTTGGCAAATGCCTTGCTCATACACACAATCCTGTTACTTTCAAAAATGTTAGTGGAACAAATGCAAAAAAACCAAACAATATACTAAAAATAAATACTCAACATTCAATTCAACTTTCAAATAAATAGGGAACATGCTTCCCATAAATTCTGTCCTACAGACTGTCAGTGGAAAACAAGAATTGCTTCATATTCCCACAACCTCACATCTGCATAT
Organism: Pyxicephalus adspersus; assembly: GCF_032062135.1. NCBI lineage: Eukaryota > Metazoa > Chordata > Amphibia > Anura > Pyxicephalidae > Pyxicephalus > Pyxicephalus adspersus. The sequence goes on from NC_092863.1 coordinate 72,188,732, forward strand.
CCTCATTTTCCCATTATTGCATTAATATTTTTCTGCTTATTATGAATTTTCTGAGCAGGTAAATGATGTGTTATTAATGGCATGTACCAGCACAGTTTTGTTATGGCTGGGCATGATTGAATGTTTTACAAACTGGAAATACCAGATCTTATTAAGTTTTTGTTCTCTCACATGAGGGTCATCCAAAGTTCTCACAAGCTTCTATAATAAAAATATAAAACAGACAGATGGACATAAAGCACAGTGGAAAAATCCAGTTTTAAAGGTTCTCTACAATCATGACTGAATGACTAGTATGGATAGGATATACTTTTTCCCTACCATCTATAAAACCACCTGCCTAGGATGCCATATCTTGCTCATCCATTGAATACAGGCCTTTAAAACAAATCTAAAGCCATACCAGCAAAGTTATTTTTCTGGTCCTTATTCACGTTGTGAAATGTACTAATTGTATTGTACACCCATTAGGCCTGATTTTTTTTAAAGCTCTCCAAGACTGGAGAGGAGAAACTACTGTGAGGGAATCTGGGTGATCCAGCAAACCTGAAATGGATCTGGTCTAGGATTGAAAACATTTGCAAACTAATAGCAAATGATTTACAGGATTAAACAGTTTTCCCCATGACAGTCTATCTTCTCCGGTCCCGAAGAGCTTTAATAAATCTGATCCATTGTAATATTTGCTTTTTAATATTTTGCATTTGAAAAACAGATGTAGTATTGATAACACATGTAGGGCAGCCCGCATGCATGTGCAAGAGCACCTCCGAATTAAGAGGATTTACATTTTTATTCACCCCATTTACACAGCTCACCCCACAGCACAGTCCTGATTGGCAGTACAGGGGAACTGATCTTTCTCTTCTACAGTTTTATTTTTAAACTTCCTCCCTTCCTTTTAATTAGACATTAAAATAAGAAGTAGCACATTAATGCTCTCTTCTGCCATGAGCATGCTCCTTGCTCCCAAATACTTACATTGCTTTCATTAAAAAAAATCTTATTTTTGTAATAATTATTTCGTAAATATAATAATTTTTATTATATTTTGTGCTCAGCAGCGCATAGGCACTAAAGTCTGAGCAAATACTTTTCAATGGTTTCTAATTACCTAAAGAAAGGCCTAGTTGACGTAATGGGGTGTAGTAGATAACTCACACTTACCTCTCTGCTGTTTTGGCTAGAAATACAGCTGTCAGCTGGCCCTACATTACCACCACCTCACCTGTATAGTTCCTTTGCCTCATGTGATTTGCAGTGTGATTTGATTTGCAGCTGTCTTTCTGAATGTAGCTGGGACAAGTGTACAATACCCATTACACAAAACTCCAACTCAAACCTTTATTTGCAAAATAGTGGAGTGCTTCTTTTTTCCATTTTATTAGTTGGAAAACAGTTAATATTCAAAGTATCTGAACATACTCTGTCTATGCCCATTCCACCACTGCTTTATCAATATACAAAATATACACCTTGTTGTTGTACACCCTGGTTGTTGTATTGTCACCAGGGACTGGGGTGAACAAGGTTCTGTTACATCTCCATGAACACAAGTTGCCTATTTGTACAAAGAATGCCTTCTATGACTATATGTTTCCTAATCATAGATATCGTATTGTTGGGTTCACATTTCCTATTTTGTTTACTAGTTTACAATTTTATTTTCAGTTATCATTTGTTTTTCTGCTATTGCCACTGACTTTATATGCTTAATCATTATGAAAAACATCAGCCTGTTTTAAGCTTATTAAGACTGGTTCTGTAGATTTTGATTATTTCCTTGCTCTCTTTGTTGCTTCCCATGATTGGTTGATTAGTTCAAATCAATCCTAAATCTGTTTAACTGTCAAATGTATGAAGCAAAAACTGCAACAATTTAACATTATAATTTTATATTGTTTTTCCATATTTTTATGTTTTATCATTTGTTACATTTAATTCTTGTAACATTTAATTGACTTTCAGCATATGTGTTTGTGCTGCAGCATGTTGTGTTTACCTGGAATGACTCTAGATTGGCACACAGGCAGCTAGTGTCTAAACATGCAGTGAAAGAAATCTCCTTCTTCCCTAACCCTGGATTCCACCCAGCTGGCACCTTCTGCTTTATAAAACCAACACCGAATAAAGGCCCTTAAATTATATAATCAATAGAGGGAAAAAAACAGCAGGTTACACAACATATAATAATACAGGTACATTCTACTGATGGAGATGTAGTAATAAAATAATAAAGTAGGGCACCTGTAAAATTCATTGTTTTGCATGATTCTACATAAAATAAGTGATATAAGCAACCATACCCTTTTATAAAAACTCAAAATTGCATGATTCTCATGATACACCTAGTTACACATTACCAGCATCTTCAGATATGTTAAAGAAAAATACAGTCAGGCTTTTAACTATGTAAACCTATGTTGTACATATGTGATTCATGCACACATTGGTACAATATCCAGCTCCATGGCCAGTACTATTCCTGCTTCTTGTCTTATATCACACCGCCTTAGAAGTTTTTGGTGCAGAACTAATCCTACCCTAATAATATCCTAACAATACCCTATCCTAAAACATCTTTCACCAGGTTTCCCTGTAATCCTCCCTATTACCCTAATACTTGTCTTCACTTCACACAGTTATCTGCTCCAAGGTGCAGATCCATGAACGACAGAAGATGAACGACCACAATGAAAGTGAAGGGAGGAGAGCACAGCAGGATGCTGCTCACTCATTCTCCCCTCTTTCTATAGAGCAAAATGGCGCTGTGTGTACAGTGCTCGTTCATTCATCTTTTGGTCTTTTGTCCTTGGAAACGATCATGAAAGATCATTTCCAATGACAAAATTCGAAAGTGTGTACATAGCCGTAGTACGTAAATTCGAACCTGTCTGTCTGTCCCAGACTTGCCTTTGACAGTTTTAGTATTTGCAGGATCTTAAACTGACCTAGTAAAATTATATATTTTAATTACCCAGTTTTTATTTGCAAAACACATTATTTTTTTATATTTTTACCCAAGTCATCCTGCTTTGTTGGTATCTTCAGGACATCACAACTCTTAGCTGTATAATATGTGGCACATTTGAGATGGAGCCTTAAATTTTATGGGGGAATTCTCTATTATAATAAATGTTTTAATCTGTATTAGGTATGAGCGAGAATGCTTCTCACAATCCCTCGGAAATTTCCCCGATTTTCGGATGGGTGGGCGAAATTTTGGCGAACCGATTTCGCGAATTCCATTGAAATCCAGGGTGCAGGTTCCCACACTCCCTGGGTTGATAAGTACAGCTGATTGGAGGAACGCGAGTGCTTCCAATCAGCTGTGACTCCAGATGAACTCTCAATGGAGTTTCTCCATTGAGAGTTCATCTGAGTTCGGTGAGAACACGACCTCGTCGCGAATCACAAGACCGTTCTCATTTACATGTTCTGTAAGCGAGAAAGGCCCGATTTGCTGCGAGATCGAAATTAAAAAATTAGCTTGCTCATCCCTAATCTGTATTAGGGTTGTTTTTATGGGTGTAATTAATAGTTTAATTACTTAATAGTTGTTTTTAAGGGTGTAATTAATAGTTCAATTACTTAATAGTTTAATTATTAAATTACATTTTGTGTTTGTGCTTCTTTTGTATATATTTTTCAATGCATTGCTAATATTTTGGTTTTTATCTGGTGGTGTGGACAGATTTTGGTTTAAGTTTCCCTACTATCCGATGCACCTGGAGGCACTGGAAAAATTCTTTAGTAATGTAGGATTTGCAATAAACACAATATTTCACAATATGCATAAAAACAGACCCAGGAGAATTGTAAAATTGGTGTTTTCCGTGGTGCATATTAACAGGTGACTACTCTGTGTATATGGGAAATCACGCCGTAGATCCTCTTCAACCCTGCAAAAACTACAGAAGCTCCTTTTGGATGTTGCCACCTATAGACCTGCACAGTTATTGTGGTGGTATAAAAATCAATTACATCAACCAACAAAAATCAAAATATAAAACTAAACTCACTTCTCCTTCCATCGCTGGAATTGACATCTTAAACCCATCTTTTTCCAGGTTTAGGTCTTCAGCTATCCTGATTGGCCAAGCCAGAAAGATGTAACCCCCACACCTGCGCATGTGTTATGCGGGACCTCAGCTGTGCATGCACAGGTCAAGGTCCATTCAACAAAACATTGGAAACAGGCAAGTTAGATTATTTTATTGTAGGAGAGGCATAGAATGTCCCTCTTGCAATAAAATAAACCTCCCCCATTCCAAGTGGCCTTCCTTTATTCATTTTTCCAGGAATGTCCTGCCAATTTTAGGGAGCCCACCGCAAGCAACAACATCATTGTTAATGATAGACCAAGACTTCACAAACTGTATGTTGGGGTTTACATCCTAAAATATGCCAAATATACTGAATACTGTATACAACAGACTATTTGTAATGTTTTTTAATGTTACTAAGGTACCATAAAACTTAATAAAGTTTGTTGTTTCAACATATACAGTTGGACTATTAATTCTTGGCAAGCTGCACATATGTGTGTGCCTAAGACAAAATCAACATTTTAAAGACATTGCTGATGAGGCTTGTATTAAATTCTGTGCCAAAGAATAAATCATCCTTGTTGTTCACCTATTGTGAAAGATTAAAAACGTGTTCTTTACTAAGAAATAAGGCGTGACTGTAAGAAAAACAGTGAATGCATTGTTCTGAGCCAAATATCTGTCAATAACACTATTATGATGGCTGAATAATGTTTTCCTATATAAAAAACTACAAAATGACCAATCAACTTATAAGTAAAGGACGTCTTTCTCATTCTTTTAAATCTTCTAACAAAACTTCTCTAAAATGTATCCTTTCTTCATTGTAATCAGGTAAGGGAAGGCATCTTCTATGCATGTGAGTATACTTTGATCTGTAAGTGGAGGTCACTTCACCGGTTGAACACAGTTTTACCGATATCAAGATCCTAACGGCCAGCCAGGGAGACAGCTTGTACCCTGGATAAAGCAGCAAGTTGCAAATAATGAACTGAAAGAACTTTATAATTCTATTTATTTGCTGATATCAGCTCCATTTTTTGCACCAGTGTTCATAAATAAAAAAACATTTTGGGCTTTTTTTTAATATTATTTATGAGTGTAGCATGAAAAGGCTTTTGTGATTCTTGTTGGAAAGCATGGTAATTGATAAACCCACCCCTGATAAATATACCACCAGAAGTTTTTTGCCTCTACAGCAGCCCATCAGGAAAATGTGCAGACTTGTAGGGAAGAAGGAAAATGTGAATTAATAGATTATTTGACATCTCATTTACACAGTTTGCCATGACCCAACAATGAAAGCTATTGGCTGTTATAGCAGAACTGAAGGTCATGCTTTGTGTGTCTGAGAAGTTCTGGGTTGTCCCAGATTAAATATTCAACTTTTTCATAAGGGAGGACCCTTGTCTTTTATTCTGCCCCTGTCTTTTAACCTATGTCAATGAAGGCTTTTAGAAGTGTGGAAACTATTGCTGACTTCATTTAAATCAGAATTAAACAGATTTGTAACTTTCCACCTCCTGCTCATCTGACTGGGAGTTGCTTAAGTGGGGAAGTACGAGATAGCTCAGCTTCCCTAAAAAAGTTTTTTTTAATGTTTTTCTAGAAAATACAATTGTTTTGTTCTTATGTCTAAATTCCCTAAAAAGAATTGGGAATTTCAGGATGAATTTAGATTTTTTTAGGTTATGTGTGGTATTCACTAACCTATTTAATCTTATTTTAGTTTGTAGCTTTTATTTATTTAAGAAAATGCAAATATTTAGTTGTCCATGCAAAGGTAAATTAGTGTGGCAGAGGAGCCTGATAACACAGCATTAATCACATCTGTGGCTAATGAATACCTGTCATAGGATGGCCAGGATGGAGGATCCAGTCATATATACGATGGTCACATTATCTACACATTATTTTACCTTAAGGTGCTACATCTGGATCTTTATTGTTGAAAATAGAGTAATTCACAAGGTTCTTAATGGTTTAATTTTTAGTGGACTATTAGCACTATGTTGTCTTGGGGAAGAGACCCTGCGTGGCCCTGAAACATTGTTGTGTTGTGCACTGTTGTGGCAGTGCTTTCACAATAAAGCTAGAATCCTGTACTTTGGAATGCTGGGGACTGAATAAAATTAATTGATTAGCAGAGCTGCGGGACTCACACTGACAGGAGGAGTACCGCGGCTGCATTCATAAATGCAGCTGTGGGAATCCTCCTGTGCACGATCCCAGGGCACTAGGGGTTAAATGAGGGCAAGCCAGTAAATCATTTATTTACTGCTCTTAAGTCTGCAAAATCAGCCCACCAAAATTTTGCGGATCCATCGGAGGAAGGAAATCCATCGTTTGAGGAAATTTTTGCGAAAATGTCAAAGGCATTCTCGCTCATCCCTACTGGGGACTTCATCTTCTATTTTGATTTTTTTATTGGCAGGGCAGGCCCCCATTTATCCTCTAGTGCCTGGGGATTGCGCACAGGAGGGTTCTGAATGAATGCAGCCGCGGTACTCCTCCTGTAATGATTTCCTCGATCTTCCGATGGGTCCTCGAAATCCGTTCGCCAAAATTTTGCGAACCCATCGGAAGTTTGAGGAAATGTTTGAGGTTAAGAGTTAAACAATAGATAATTTACTTTTTAGAAACCTCTGAACCTTTGTGCCAGTATTATCTATCCATCTATCTATCTATCTATCTATCTATCTATCTATCTATCTATCTATCTATCTATCTGATATATGATGGATATGTTACTGGTCATTTCCAGTAAATCAGTCTCATTTGTTTTAGTAATATATACCACTGTCACTATATAATTAAATCATCTAATTAAATAGTGGCATCTGACATGTAATGATAACATTTGATTCAATAAACAGGATATAGGTATTATTATAATGCTGAAATCATATTAGTCACCAAGCCTGGTGTCACTTGGAAAGTGCATAATCCATGACCTGTAAATTGATGTGTGTTTTCCTACAGAAGTGATACCAGCAAATTATTATATTACTTAAGGGAAATCCCATTTAAAGGGGAACTATAAGGATTCTGGTAAATTTTTGTTCTAATTTACCATTTCTGTTTATGTCTTGTAATCGTTTTAAATGTCATTTCATATAGTTTACAGAGCTTGCTTGGATGTCTAATAAAAAAAACTAGAAGTGCTTTTCTTTAGCTTTTAGCTACTAATTAAAAAAATCAATGGAGGTATATATAAGCTAGCAGGTTGGAAGGAGGCTGTGTCTAATCCAGTTTTACATCTATCATTTAATTTCCTGCTCTTAAGTCTATTCACAACAGCTATTCATTCAGTAAATCAATCAGTCAGAAAACACAGCTTCAAACAATAATATGACACATGATTGATTTAAGAATGAAATACTAAGTTATAATATTTAACCTTTCATAAAAACATGATAAAAAATAAAAAGCTTTTTCCTGAATAAAATAAAAAAAGTAGATAAAAATACTATATATTCCCTAAATACATCTCAGATCTGCTAAGGACCAGATTATGGAAAAAAAACATCACTTATGCTAAACATAGCAATTTTCTCATGTTTTGAAAAATAACATGTGAGCTTCCCTGTTTCTGATGAACTCTAACACTAGAAATAGACAAAAAAAGATATATTTCATGAGCCTCATACATTGAATGTATAAATCATATCACTTCAGAAAATGAATATAATGCCACAAAATCCGACCAATATATATTTATCAGCTGTGCCTGTTACAAGAATTTAAAATACCTATGCCATGGTAGTGTGGTCAGGTTGGTGGTGCAGGCACCATGGAAGTCAAGTCAAGTTGTCATAACCAGGTCATTGGCACTTGACAGAATTTGCCAAAGTTATTAAAAGCCAAGGATACCATAGCCATGCAAATACCAGAATGATGAGGTTACAAAATGAAGATACACATACTCATAGGACCTAGCAACAAATTTCTCCTTAGGGTTTAAGCTGCTTTAGAAATTCTCAGGAGGGACAGGTATGTAGTAATACTAACAGTATTTAATAAAAATTGAGTTTAGACCTCAAAAAACTGTTTGGCTGTATTTAACAGGTAAATATTCATTAACAGGAAATGAGAAACTAAGCGCACAATCATGAATAGTGTCCTTCGCGGCATCTTAACCCTTACTATCCCTAAAACTATGCTATATTATCTGGAGGTCCAAAGCATGACCATCAAATGATCACCAACACATGGATAATGTCTCTCCACCTTGTAGGGAGCTGGTTTAAATTCCTTGGTGGTGCGCCAGAACACCTGCTTTAGGCATAATTATGTAGAGTTATGCAATGTGCCACAGAACATTAACATTGCATAATCCAAGGACTATCTGTATATTTTGGGTAGGAAAGCACAGGACACCCCTTGTGTCTGTGTTGGGACATTTGTGTGTCTGACCTTTGTAAGTCATAACAGTTCTATTTTTTTTTTCTCAAATGTAAAAAAAAAATCCCATTCAAATGGAGTTCTTAGCTGTTACATAACTTTTTCTGTTATATTTCAGTAATTGCAATACATTTACATATATACCATATTTACCCAATACTATATGTCAACTGTGCTTTTTTGAACCGGAAAAAATTCAGACAGTTAGACAGATACCACCAAAAGTCACAGGCTTTACCTGGTTTGTGTTTTTTGTTATAGCCTCGGAGCTAAAGCTTGGGACAAGAAGGTTGATAAGGTCAGAGCTGTGTGGAATCTGTTGTGGAATTAGACCAATGATTCCTAGAACAGCTCTGGATACAGAAAAGGGTTTCTGGGAATCAGCAATGCTTAGAGTACCTGTATTTTGGACTCTTAATCCTAGCTGAATATTTTTATTTCTACAAAGCAAGCCTTTTAACTTACATGCATTTAAGGAAAAGATTTTGACAGTTTTCTTACAATATTTTCCATTAGTAAGATTTTTGTTTTGTCCAAGGTAACATTGTAACCTGTCTGCAATGTCACTGAAAAACATATGTAACTCAAAAGTATAACAATAGGTGTCTGATGTTAAATATTAAAAAAAGATATAAAACATCACTTTTTAAAATACTACATATATATTGACCACAGTTACCCCTGAAATGTATTTAGAAAACAAGCAAACCAAATCAGTTAAAGGTAAAGGTAAACTCTCTCCAGCATGTATGTTTTATTATTGACAATCATCTCAGTAGAGGCTTATAAAAGTGCTGAATATTAGGAAATATCAAAAACAGGGAAATCTGCAAATCTCAACCAGTAAAATGCAAAACAGAGTGACATACACAGCTGTCCAAAGCAGAATTTGGCGTGCATTTGCAAAGTAACCCCGTAGCACTGCAAACTCTTTGCTTTATCTTTGCTCTATGTCATGAACAGAATCATATCTCAACAGTGAAGATGTTTACTAGAGCCTTACAATCAGCCCTGGTGTATGGTGTTAATAAAATGCATGTGGCTTCCCAGACAGTAAACAGGACATGGCCTAAACTGAATTCCGCTGAGAGCAGGTCTTGGAAAGACATCTTATTGGCTGCGGCAGATGCTGCTTAGGCTGTTGCTGGGTGAATGGAAATGGAAATGTTAGAGGTGATCTAAGTGTGTTCTTTCTGAGACTTGTTTACACCCATTGACATTTAACCAGATGCACAAGTTATTGTGCAATTCCCTGTCTCTGTTTACACATCGGATGATATATTGTGCAAAGCAAACATTGTATCACTTTCAGCTGCAGCTTTGTGTGCCAAAGTCGTTTTAATTTTTTGTTTCTATTTTAATCTTGTTTTGTCTTTTTGTGAAGGTCTGGTTTTGTAGCAGGAAAACTCCTGATAAGGAGAATAAGTTTTGCACTTTGCCACAGAAAGGGTTTTCCAATTACAACAGCAATGTGAAAAAAAAATCTGCATTCTGATACTGATGATCAGCTATGGAAGTGACATGGCTCCTGAAACAAAACTGTATTTTATATCTGGAGTTGTAGTACATTAAATGAAGCCCAGGTGCAAAACACATAAGTTTTCTATCCAAAGTAGCCACAACGTAGGTATACAAGCTTGTCTCTTTCCAACCTGCTACAGAAAAAGACTCATTGCTTTGTGGGATTGCAGTGATCTCATTGCCAAGGTCCGACATGCATCTACTGAGTCAGACTTAAAGCTCTGCAATTAGCAACGGTCCTTGCTGACTGGAGAACTAAACTTTAGCAGAGGGAGTATCAGACTTCTGCAAATAGACCACTGTTCCATACAGAAACCAATTGTCCCACTCTGAACCATGCTGGAAAGAAATAGGTCTTTGTATTTAGGCGTTGGCTGGTTTTAATATTATGTACCTAAAATGTATTTAGCAAATCTAAACTAGAATTGTTCTCTGCAGCAGCAGCAAATATTTGCCAGCTACAAACCAGTGAAAAAGATGATTTAAAAAAAAAATGAGATTTAAAGCTGCTACAAAAATTACTGCTACAAAGTTGCTGTGGTGGGATGCCAGCCCTAGAGCCATGTCACCCTAACAATCTTGTTACTACACACACTGCTGTATATAATGCAAAACCTGTAATAGCGTGACACATGCAAGCAGGTGAGTAGTTTCTTTCCCTGCTGTGTCCTCTAAAGTGATCCTGCCAAGTTCTTGCTAGCAACAGGACTTGTCAATTTAATATGGCCCTTAGCCCTACGACCTGAAATTTTACAATGTGCCAAAATCTGATGGGAAAGAGCATGGAGCCTTAAGGAAGACAGTGCAATCTATGGGGATAAGTGATTCACACATGGCACTCAATAGGAAATGATCTACTCCAAGATAAAGATCAAGGCTATTTATACTGAATGTATTTCCCCTTCAATGTAACAACCCAGCTATTATCTATTAATGGTTTTATTCTGGAGAAAAGTACTGTTTCTGAGCAAAATCAGAGCATAATCCGAGTTTTCTCATGTCTGTAATAAATACACTGCCTTGGTTAGAAATATTATGTAACCAATGCTACGCTTTTATTTCCCAGCCTTACTTTGATATTTCTTGATAAGTACTTTTCTTTATCTACAAGACTTTTGTTTCCTTCCTGCAAATGACTCAGCTCTGCTCAACATATTCCTATTTTATTTGGATTTACCGGAATTAACAGCTCCATCGGTCTTCCCAAATTTTAAAATGGACATTCTTAGTCACAAAACGTCTTTGCTTTGGCTGCTGCAATAATTTGTTTTTCCATGTTTGTGCTTTTGTACAGACTAAACCCCCTTTGTCAAAGTTCTGCATTAGCAACACCCATTTTAATGTTCTCCTATTTACACACAGAATTTTAATCTCATTCTTGCTCAGATAACCCATAACCACTTGTTTTACAGTAAGTCTTTGTTCAAATGTTGATTTAAAGTAAACCTGTATTTCTTAAAAAAAAAGTAATAATAAAGTTTTATGGCAGACACTGTAAGATGTCTGCACTCCCTTGCTTGATCTCAAATCCCCCATAATGTGGTAATTCTGTATATAGGGGACATATATGATTACATCCCAACATTCCAAAATTCAGTTTTGTGTATCTGAGTGGCTTTAAACCTGAGCTGAGCTCTGCCAAGTATTGAATGTAGAGTGTGTGGAGCCCCATGCAGATACGAAGCTTTAAAATGACTGTGGAGATTGAGGAGAAAATGAAATCTTAGAACCTTGGAAGTATTAGATCAATAGCCCATTGATGAAATATGTTTAAACTTGTCAATACAGCAGCTGTTGAGCTGGAAATTTACATTCTTGAAGTGCTACCATCACACTACTTTTAGGTGGGTAGAATAGCATTAGAGGGTAACACTATTCTACATATCTGTAGGTGTACAGTGCACATCATTGACAAAGGGGTTGAAGGACAGGAGGACTTCCCTTAGCAAGGTCACTTAAATCTTACTTTGCATATTTTGGTAAACCAGATTCATTATAAGCTATTTTAAAAAGGCTTGAATAAATATATGGAATTCCTTCTGTCCACACACCCTAGAAAGCCTAGAAATTCAAATCTCTACTGAAAGTGTGGATCAGCCATCAAAATTTGTATAACCTCCACATTAAAAGAGATCAGCTAGACTTTTGGTAATGTGAGCAGTATTGGGGGAGCCATGAGTAGCATTTCTTCAAGGGTTTTCTGCTACTAAACAGTACTGTTAATATAACTTTAAAGCCAATGTAAACCCAAAGAGAAGGATGATTTGTGTCATTGTTTATCATAAACAATTTAAATTTTTAAAAGTAAACTTCTCTATTATTTTTTTAACTGTGGCTGCACCTCGTTGCTACTGATCATCTGTAACCACTTTTTAGCCACTTCCTCTTCACATGCATGCACCTAAATTGTGGCTATATGGCATTTTTTAAGACAGGTTTCCTGATGGTGACAAAAGTGGGTCATGCCTGAAAAATATGTGCTGAAATAACCACTAGAAGTCTCCTTTAGGAGCAATTGTGATAGAGAGACCACACTATAGATGTTAGACAATTTGGGCTAATGTTGTAAAAGCTGTTGAAATCTTTATCAGGACAAAATCTGTCTGTAGCTTTGCACAAAGTCTTATTTGTGTAATATATGTATTTACTTTAGGTTTATTGATGCAAATGTTTGTTGGGTATATACTGAGCATTTGTTATTCATAGAAATGAAAAAATACAAGTAAGAGCAGGTTGATAAATTAGATATTTTAGGGCTTTATTAACTATTCAATATTTTGGTATATACACACTTTGGGAATAATATTATAAGTGCAAATATCACTGAGATTTCAGCCTGCTCTACAAGAACTTCAATATGTCTCTACTATATACACTTCTTATAATTCGGTCTGAAACTGAAAATATTGAGTATCCATATTCCGGTATTATCAGACAATATCTTCCTGTCTATTACTAGTCTATATTGAAGACTACATTGCTTAGTCAGGATACTATTAATAGCAGAACTATTCTATGCCCCACTCCATAAATATTTCTTTTGCACCAGGGTTTTCCCTCTTCTATGACCTTACATAACCCCATCATATTAAACCAGCTCTGTCTACCTTATCACACAAGTAATCTCTGGGATCCTTGTAAGCTTCTATGATTTGGATATAAACCTTTTGACCAAGATATATTTAAGAGCTTATTAAATAATGAAATCAGAATTTGCTGAAAGGAGAAGCCAACACTCCCAGTCCAGTATGCTAGTTTACATTTTTCCACTAAACTGGCATAGTCTTATTTCTGCAACTCATACTTTGCTATTTATAGAATTTTTAAAATGCAGGCAAACAGAACTTTTCTTATGTCAGCCAGACTTCACAGCGACCGGGACTGGTGACAGTTTGTGGTTAGAACACTACCTGCCATTGCTTTCAGTCGTGTTGACAGATTGGAGTGATGTCATTCTCTTAAAATAGCTGCGGTTAGTAGGAGCCTCTGCTGATGAAAGATTTGACTATTTTTAGACCAGTATTTAACTCATTTTTATGAAAGGAGAGTGTTGGACAGAAATGATTTACACACTCCTAGATAAAGTAAGTTGGTTGTGGCATTCTATTTAGTGTTAAAAAGGTAATGGTCACCATGAAAAGATTGTTTGAATATGTAGCTGTTTACTAAAGCTATGTGTGTAGAGACGCTGGATTTTTGTTGCTCTAGAGCAGTGGTGCCCAACCTTTATTAATTTGGGGGGCGCTGTTGACATCGAGATAAAACTTGCGGGCCACAATGCAAACTAACATTAAAAATGTATGTTTAAAACCAGAACATTTTTTAATTTAAAATGCAAATAAATTGAAATGTTTCTAGTTACCATAACATTCATGCACCAAAGAAAGGAAATGACAAATCAAGAATTTCTGCACTCACTATTTGATGCTCATTTTAATAATAAAAGATACAAAACTAAAGCTATCATACAGTGCTGGCCGGTGATATATTGCTCCCTGCTCACTATTTCCGTACCACAGAGCAGAAACTACACCATACAATGCGTCCTGTCAGTTATACCAGGCGGGGCAGGGAGTGGTTCTGAGTGCTGCCCCTAGGCAGGGTTCATGGCATGAGGAAGGGTGTAACTGCACCACATCCTCACCGCCAATCTGAATGTAGCTTGAAGTTTTGTGAATGAGCAAGTATGTATTTGGGGCACTACAGCACAGAGTGAATTGACAGTACCTTAATGCTTGTTGCCACAGAAGTGGCTCCCTAACATGCAAACTCAATTAGGGGGCCCTGGTCTTGAAATAGCCCCCCCCCCCCCCCCCGATTTGGAAATATCCCAGCTTGTTATTATGGTTTTATGCATGTAACCCTGTATCTGGCAACTTGTTATGTTTAGGGTACTGAAATTTGGTTTAGTAGCAGTGTCCCCAGTGTACCCTGAAAATATCACTATGACACTTAGTGTAGGAGATATGAAGGTTTATAGATGGGGATAATGACAGCAGCATAGACAAAGACACAGCTCTCATGCTGCTGCTGGGATTGTCTCACAGTACAAGGTGGGTGGGGAGCAGACATAGCTGATTGCCAGGTCTATAGTACACAGCATGATCTGATAGAAGAACATAGAAGATGGGCGGCAATCAGCTATGTCTGCTCCCCACCCACCTTGTCCGTGCCCCATCCCCTGCAAGAAAAGGAGCAGGGAGCCGTAGGTTGGGCATTCTTGCCCTAGACAAATGTTTATGATCATCTCAGGTGAAAATCTAGCATCCTTAAAGCTGCCCACTGATGTTGCTGAGTGATAAAACCTGCTGGATCACTGAACGCTGGTCACCAACAACTAGTGACTAGTGGTGTTTTTTTGTAGAAATGGACGCAACAGGACACCTCCCACTTGTCTTCTCCCTCCCTTTTTATGAAACAAAGCTCTGTCTGTACTGTGGGCAATAATTCCCGCTGTCACTGGAGGCAAAAACTATTAAACTAAAAGTTCCAAGTGACAGTGATCCAGTGTAGAATCCTAGTGTATGGGGCTTAACTGTAGCAGTTCACCATATCTGCCATGTCTTGATAAAATAATCAGTCCATCTATCTAAATAAATAAATCAGACAGGATTAATAAATTTAGATTATTAAGATTATTAAGATTATACCTGCCTGAACTGTGCTATACTATTTTACCCATGGCTTACATATCACAGTCACATAGACATACAAAGACAGAAAGGTGTAATACATACAAACATGCAAAAAGTAAGTACACCCTATAGATTTGTTGACTTTTCGCATTTGAACAGGCAGACATTAGAAATGTTGAATAAGGTCAATCTATTAGAACAAAATGCTAACACATTCATTTTCATTCGCTATATTACCAAAAATGCAGATTTGTCACATGAAAAAATTAAGTTGCCCTCTACATTTACCACACCCAGTTGAACTCATGGGCCCTGGTTTACTAAAGCTCTCCAAGGCTTGAGAGAATACACTCACAAACATGAAGCTGGGCGACCTAAAAAACATTGAAAGGATTTTTTAAAAATCATTTGCTATTAGCCAGCAAAGGTTTTGAATCCTGGACCAAATCCATTCCAGGTTTGCTGGATCACCCAGCTTCACTGATGAAAGTGTATTCTCTCCAGCCTTGGAGAGCTTTAATAAATCAGGGCCATAATATTTAAATGAAGTGTTCCAGATTAGAACCTTCTTTTTTTTATTTACTACTTAGGTAACTAGTATTTGACATGTGTTGTTATATGATGCCTAAAAAGCCCTATAGTTGTGGTTGTCCAAGAGTCTGGAAAGAAATTTTGTTCTTTGAAATCATTTTAGGTATAATCATTACCAAGTGATATAGATTTCAAACAAATGCTAATTTGTTTAGAACTTGGCTAGCCCACCACATTCAGACCAAGATCTGACTGTCTAATGCTAAAAGAAGTCTCCATAAACCCCACAATTTAATTGCATTACCTGCATGTAACTTTTGGTATAAAAATACATGCAATTACAAAAAGAAATGGATTGCCCTAGTTTTACTGCCATGGAAGGTGTCAGGAAAAGTACTTTTCTGTCCAAAAAGAACATAAGTGAATGACTACAGTTGAACATATAAGCATTAGGCTTTTTGAAAAAATGTGCGGAGGACTGATAAATCAAAGATAAATTTGTTTGACAGTAATAGTAGTCATGTATGGTATAAACTAAAGACAGCATTCCAGACGAAGTGCCTCATACCAACTCTGTACTCATTTTAACATGACTGTTCATGGGGATTAAATGAAAGTTTTATAACTGCGTTTCAAACATAGTATCAGGGCTGTTGACATTCATTTTTCTTTTGCACTCTCTTTTGTGCTGTACAATGTCTTTGGGCGGATATAAGGTATATGTCACCCTTACTCCACTCTATCCAGAAAAGCTTTGTGTAGGAGTAAAAGCAGGCTAGGAAGGCTGGAAGGGTACAACAGAACCACACAGCAAAAAAAACAGAAGGTGGTAAATGTTCTGGCTCAGATGTAAAATTTGACAAATATTCAATGGCTTAATGTGAAGATGAAAATGTCTCCTGTAGGTGAGGGGGGTCTGCTAATATCAATTTTCATAAAATTCTCATTTGATTTGACTTTAATGAATGCTGTCAGAAGATGGGTTATTAGATATACTTTTAATTTCAATTTATTCCATGGCACAAATCCTTTCTCTGGTGATATTAAAACTTCATTTCACATTTTGCATTTTCAAAGTTATTGAAATGCAAAACCTGCTTAAAACAAGTCAAATGCAGGCTAAAAGAAAGTCGACTGCAGGTCAAATCTGATCTAATGTCAACCTGATATAGAGGTAATTTTTAAATATGGAACCCTTTTGAATTTAAAAGCTTCCTTATCACACTAACAAAAAAAAAAGCTAAACTGCTTGTTATCACTACATCGGCATCTGGTATATACTTCTCATAATTATTCCATGAAGTATATTTTACAATAGCTAATGAAATAGAAAACAACTGAAATTAGAGCTCAGGGAATTAAACACTATTGACTAAGTTGTTGTTTTAGGCAAGTCAACTAAAGTAACTGGTATTCGTTAAAGAATTGCATAAAATGTATAATTTCACTAGCATTCTCCAATGTTATAGGCACATATAGATGATTATTCAGAGGAATTTAAGCATGATTTTAAACACAGTACTTTTATGATATATAAAAGTAAAATGTACTCCCTCTCTACTCACTTTAGTCTGGACAAGTATATTGAAATATTAAGGACATATGTATTCTCACATGCAATGTTTTTTCTTCCAAGTTAAGGGCATAGTGATGGGGGCTATTTGTGCCCCATTAAATGCCTAACTGTATCTGGGAAGGAAGGGAACTTAATCCCTTCTGTGGAGAAGATTTATTGGTATACATGTGCCAGTAAAATCACCAATTTACACCAGCCTGTATTAGTGACTGGGCAAACCCATCTGTAGAGAAGGTCCTAAACACAAGCCTCTGCTGTGTAGGTTCCTGCAGCAGTGTTCTGGCCATTAAGAAGGTTTGAAAATAATAGCTGAGATGGATTCCAAGTCTGTAGCATGCTTCTTAAGTATTTTATTGAATGTGTGTGCTTTGTGTAACTTAAACTTTTTTGTTACAAGTTACCTCACATGAGCACAGGCTGTCCTGACAGTGTGGGATCCCCGGGCACTAGAGGGCAAATGAGGAAAAGTCTCCCTATTCACCTCTAGTGCTCTGTGATTGGCTGCGGAAAGGGAAACCCCAATGACACTTGAGCCTCATGAATGTAGCCATGGGAATCATCCTTAGATTGTGAGAAAACCTGTAAAAAAAGTTTAAGTTAAGAGAATGAATAAAGGGTTTTATGTACCCCTGTACTCATTCCCTGAAAAGGGTTCAAAGTAAAATTTTTATAAATGCTTATGTAAAATCGCGGAAAATCACTGTAAAAAGCCTCATAGGCATTTAAAAGGTTTTTTTTTAGCATTTTAAAGGCAAGCTTTAAAACACTTGTAAAAGTGCATAAAAATGCAAATAAATGTGGTAGGAACATTTACATGCATTTTTAAAACCGTCAGTGTAGACCCAGCCTAATATAGATGTTACTACCAGAATCTGGTGGTAATTAGATATCACACACAAGGAAAAGAGCATTCTACTAATATTCAAATTTAGGAAAACTTACATGTCTCCATGGACCAGTCCATAAATGTCAGTCATACTTTTATGGTAAAGACTTTTGAGGATGACCAAGTGCAAGGCAACAACAACAGCAGGAAGTCCCCATCCAAGTATAAAGAAGACCAAATGGCGCCTCTCTGCATGTTCATCATTCATCACCAGAATATACCAGAAGTTTACTGCCTGAAAAATAATACATATTTAGAGATAGTAATTATTGATGTAATTCTAGGTTTTATAAGTATTTCACTTTTGTGTGGTTTCAGCTTCCTTGCGATCTATGTTTATAACTTGTATGACTTCCCTGATTCGAAGAAAGTCAAAATAACTTGGATGCCCTTTAAATAAATATCTAAAAATAAAGTATTACTGTGAATTCATTAAGACTGCAGAAGTCACCTAGCCTTGTACATTTTTTCTATATGTTGAATACAGACTAAAAGTGAAAATTACTTCACAGATTCAACAATCAAACACTTTTTGCAGATTTCATTCCACATCCTACGGAAACTGCTAAACAGTTATACAAAACATGAAACATCCCCATTTCTGCAGCACACAGTAAAAGATTATTATATTCTGATGGTTAAATGTCCTAGTTCCTTATGATGATGTTTTATATACTTAAACACAGTGAATATCTTTATTAGGATCATCTATAAATGATAATTGTGCCTAAGCATTACACTTAATAGCAGTCATTTTTTTTCTTCAGTTTCTTATAGAATAGCAGGAAAAGCTGGTGGTTAAATAAACCTGTTTGCAATCAATTAAACACCACTTCTAAGTTGACAAGCCTTGTAAACTTCTCTTGTTATACATGAAGCTTCTGTTATGTAAAGAATGTATGAATGTAAAATAAAATATCCCTTTTATAGCAAACCTGTATTTTGCCCATTCAGGACAAAGTAACAGGTTTGCTTTGATTCCCTCATTTTTGCAGAATGTCCTTCACTCTCCTGCCACTCCATTCAGCATCTGGAGCCAAAAAAAAATTGATGCTTACTGGTGTAGAGGTGCATGTTGCTCACTTTATATGACAGTTATAAGCCAATAAGCACTGTCACAGGAGAGTTGATAGCCCTATGGGACCTATGAAGTCAGCAACTCAAAGACTCACCAGACTTTCTGTCTTCTGACTAAACAGAGTAGGGGGGAAGTAAAGTGAACCTCTTGCTTTACATCAAAGAAAAATGTGAACTAACACTGCTAATCTTATTCTTAAATTGCCTGTCTCTCCCTGGTTTCAGTGCTGCTGTTCTATTTCACATAAACATATACAAAAAACATTGAAGAATACAAAAACAAGAAAAATATGGGACTTTAACGGCAGTAAGTTTGTAAAAAATGATCATATACCTTTTATTTCCTTCATTAGGAAACAACAGTTAAAATACACATGCCTTTTCCCTTTTACCAAGTTTCAGGAAGAGTTAATCAACATTGTTAGCATACATGGGATAGATACATTGTACACATTACATATGATGAGATCATCCGACGTGTTTCGCAGACTGTGCTTCATTAGGAAACAACAGTTAAAATACACATGCCTTTTCCCTTTTACCAAGTTTCAGGAAGAGTTAATCAACATTGTTAGCATACATGGGATAGATACATTGTACACATTACATATGATGAGATCATCCGACGTGTTTCGCAGACTGTGCCCGCTTCCTCAGGGATGTAATTGGTACAGCTAGTAGGTTTATCAGCACAAAAGTTGTATTTTTTTTTTTTTGTTGTTTTTGTATTCTTCAATGTATATTAGGGATGTTGGCAGGATTACAAATGTTAGAAGACCAGACAATAATAATGATATAAAATATACACAATATAAAGAACAACAACAACAAAAATAATAACAGTCTACTAGCATATTTTTCTGATGTCATGTTTCATTTAAAAAATGGAACTGCTAACAATATGTTGTGATCTTTGCTTTCATTAAAAAAATCCTACTTTATCCAACACTGTCTAATGATATCAATAAACAGGGCTTTCAAACGAATTTTCTGATAAATTTCTATTTATAGGATTGCAAACATTTGTTTTAGTCGGGTTCATTTATGAAATATTGATTTTAACATCTCTTGTTTATACAAAATAAAGAATGGTTGTGAGGTTTTACTGCAAGAAAACTAAGAATTCTGAGAGTTTTCTACAAAGAGAAAAGGGAAAGAGAAAAAACTGCTGTTATTTACTATCATCACAGAGAGACTGCCAAGTCCATTTCCAGTACAGCAGATTTATTTCAGTTTTACCAACTGTGGCAGAAGTAGAGACGTTCTCTAATAGTGATATGAAACTCTGCCTGGATTTGATTCACCAAGGTTTAGGTAAAACCTGTTCAAAATTTACAAACCTTAACTTTATAGCCAATTCAGTTTAAATCTATAAAGGAACAAATCTTGTTAGTAAATGTTAGACATTTTTAGAACTAATAAGCAAAATATGTTAAAAACAGGATTGGGAACCTAACTACTGTCATGGGGGACTTGTGTGCCTTCCAACTGTATATACGTTTTGTAAGTGCACATGCTTCACTGCCAAAATACCATAGGAATTTTACAGATTTTGTGGAAATAGTACAAGAAATCCCTACACTATTGTTGCAGTGTATGTGGAGCATTTAATTATTAATATTATATTATATCTTATGTCTATAATTACTAGCAGTCCTTCAAAGGAGCTCAGAATATGAAAGGGACTCTAAAGTTCTAAAGTCTAAGGTCAATTTTGGTGGGGATTTCAATTAACCTAACTGCATGTATTTGGTATGTGGGAGGAAACCCACAAAACACATAGAGAACATGCAAACACCATACATTCAAACCTGTGCCTTAGAGCTGCAAAGGCTGGAATGCTAGCCACGAAACCACTGTGCCGCCCATTTTATTTAGCATAAAAGCTTAACTAAGTTATTTTGATTAACATTGGATTTAAATTGCTGGATGGCATGTGTAATGCTGGATTACTTCCTGGATGTTCCTTTAAAAATCACTATGAATTTGCTTTTATCATAAAAAAATCATATCATAAAAAAATCTTTTGCATTTCTAGCAATGAGTAAGGGGTACAAGATTATATTTGTACTCATTCCTTTGGGTAAAGGGACAAATTCCCCATCTACTAGATTGTAAGCTCTTCGGGGCAGGGTCCTATCCTCCTGTATCACTGTCTGTATTAGTCTGTCATTTGCAACCCCTATTTAATGTACAGCGCTGCGTAATATGTTGGCGCTATATAAATCCTGTTTATTATTATTAATAATAATAATAATAATAATAATATTAATATATTTATTTAGGGTTGCATGATAAGCCAGCCCAACAAACACCCATACACATTTTAGGGGATAAAATGTAGGGAAGTTCCTGTTCCTCAACACTGGGACCCTTCAATGTTGAATAAAGAATGGGGATTGGTATGCTCAGGTTTAGCAAACATCAAATAATGTTCATTGAACCCTTCACAATCTGAAACAGGACACATTTGCCCATCTCTTACACCATTCCATGTAGTTAAAAAGACGAAAACAGTAATCTAAGCAACAAATTCATCCAATTTAGGTTTTCATAATCATTCCATGTTAAGCCCATTATGTAAAGATCATGATGTTTAATCGATACAGCTTATCAGTTTAAACTCTGTGTGACCTGTTAATAAGTGTAATTTCCATGGACAATTAACTAAACCACTAAGATGACATTCAGTCTAAGCAAATATAATCATTGTAAATGTGTAAGTGACTGCTCTCTGTCATATAACAGATAAAGTGACTTCTAAGTATTAAACAGAAACAGGTATGGTTGTTTGTTTTAGACCTAGGCAACCAGGTTTCCACATTAGGCAGAATATCTCAGAAACTACATTCATGACTTAACATAGCTGCTAGGAAATAAATAAAAATGGTCTGTTCAAAAAACAGATCATCACTAAGTGCATAGTGCTTCAACCCCACAGAAAAATGTCACTGAACAAACTAGTACAAAATGAAATCTTATTGGCTTCTATGGGTGCTGGACCTAGTTTATTACATTCAAACACGTTATGACACAAATTAAAAGTATACCTTTCTAAGCCAATTACCACATTGTCACTTATAATACTAATTATGTATGTGACATAACATATAATGAAGACTCCCCATTCCCATGGCTGTGCCATCATTTTATATCATTAACAGTGTCAGATATTTAAAAATGCAGTATAAATAATTAGCCTGTACAGTTGACTTATTGGAGACAATGTGACACTTTTCAAGGGAGCTTTAATAGACATCAGTATTTCCAAGGTTGTGTGTGTGATTAATGTAGGATTTGACATACAAAAGGAATAAAGGATGATCTTTTGATAACACTGTTTGGCATTGAAGGGTATACCTTGTAATTTAAATCAAGTGTATGATTACCTTAAAATGAATCTGTGCTTTACTTGTGTAGGGTAAAGGAAAAGGTTCACCCTCCAGATAGACACATACCTATTTTGCTTTTCCTGTATCTTGCAAAACCCAGGAGAGGAAAGCCACATAACCTCCAACTCTCATTTAGCATGCCCTTCTATAAGGTACAACTAACACACAATGCTCTATGATTAACCAGCAGGTAGTGAGACACATGAGTGTGGGTGTGTGGAACACACCTCTTCCTCCTGTGCCAAGGCTCAACAAATCATTTTTCCATGTTTATACCAGCAGATAAGATTACCACAGCAATACTACAGAACATAGTGCTGAATGTTATTCGTGGTATGACCCTACAGCCAATAACAAAGAACATGCTGCCTAAAGTTATTATATGATATGACACTCCTTGAGTACTAAATACAGCACTTTTATTTCTATGTGGTTACATAAAATATCAGCAAACATAAAATGTCAATAAATAATACTTTACAGGAACCCACGTCATTAGGCCCTGATCTGCTTGGCACTGCTCGGTCTTATCTGAATTCTGCAATGCAAGGTGAGATAGCATACCCAAGCAAATCAGATATGTTTATGACTGGGAATAAATAAGTAATATGTACATTTCATGAAAAAAATAAGAGATGGAATCTCCGGGAAATCTTAATGATTTTGAGGGCTATGATTTCCCAGTTGGAAAACAAACATTGAAACTTAAGTCTGGGACAAATATCTTATATATGCCTATGGTAGAGGCATTAGATTGTGAGCTCTTCTGTGAGACAGGGAGTAGGTGGATCTGACTATGGACTGTAAGGCCATGTTCAGACTGGCCATCAAGTTATGATGCAGTTGCTGCTTTCTTATCCCATTAAACTGCTGGCTTGGGGGAGATGTTACAAGATGCCCCCCACGGAATCCTCATAGAGCATGAATGGAGCGGCACAATACTGCTCACTGCCACGAGTTATCAAATGTGCAGATGCTGGTATTTTAGGTATCAGCACCACTATACAAGTGAGAAAGTGGCTATCAAAGTGCAAGCCACCAGGAGCCACATGGACATCATTAAAACACTCTTTCACATGTCCATCTTAACAGCCACAGTTATAAGTAGTGACATATTTCTTTTGACTTTTTAGGAGAGGGCAAGGCAAAAATTAGTGTAGAAAAATCCTGCCACCAGTGTTTGCATTTATCCATTGGAGTCTGACAAAAATAGAAATACTAGTTGGGTGTGAAGTTGTTGGCTTTAGAAAAGATGAACTAAAAAATAAATGTGTTAATGTGTCATCACAGCTGAAAAGGGGAAAAAAGTAATATTAATTTGGCTTACTTACCTGAATGAACATCCAAATAAATTGGCTTAGATAAAAATAGTGTGTGACAGCTGCCAGACCAGCACAGCTTTCATTGGAGAGCTCTCGGCTAATGTATGCAGAGGCCAGGAAGGAGATCTGCAACAGAACACAGGATTCTAGTAATGTACCCAGATATTTCAGAAGAAGTTCATCAGCAATTCAGTTAAACAGATTATGACATAGATGCAACTGTAGGAAAGTTATTATGACTGTACCGATGGACTAAGACCCTGGAGCCAATCTGCAGCACTTTAGAACTTACTATGCAGTCTTTGGAGGCCCTCCGGAAAACATTCCATGTATTGGTGTTAACTAAAGCCAGTGAAGGAAAACTATTCTTTAGTCTGACAGACTAGGTATACAGTTTAGTTTGTTTCTTTCACACTATATTATACTATATTTCTTCTCTGCTGTCCATAAAAAGATTGTCTTGTGCTGTCCATCTAGTTTGCTTTTTATGTTTTTTTTCAAGAAAAACACAGATGTAGAAGTAACCCATAAAAGCAGAAAAACATTGTGCCACATCCCCACATTGATGCCAAAATATTAAATAATTGAGGGAAATTGGGACATTCAAGGCACATACATTTTGTACATTATTTTTAGTTTTTTCAAATACCGTGTTTTTCGGACCATAAGACGCACTTTTTTTCCCCCGATAGGGGAGGATGGGGGTCCGTCTTATGGTCGAACACCATCCTGCGCTTCCAAGGGGGGCCCCAACAGGTGGCTGCAGTTCCATCTAGCCTGGCACCCCCCCTGCAGCATGGCCCCCTCTGTTCTGCAGCCTCCCCTGACTGGATTACAAAAAACATAAAGCGGTCCACCCCTACCTTATCCTATCGATTGCAGAGCCCTGCCTTCCCCCTCCCAGTGTTTATCAGCAGCTCAAGTCTATAGGGGAGTGTGGAGGGAGGCAGAGGAAGCAGGAGGAGAGCAGTGGGAGGTGAACAGTGCTGGTTAGCAGTTTTTTTTCTTGTGCAGCATGTTATTCTCCTATGACAGGTAAACTGTAGCTTTCCTGTCACTATAGTCTTGTAGTGCAATATCTGTGCTACGTCCTATGTGTCTGTGCAATGTGCAATGTGTCTGTGCAATGTGCAATCTCTCTCTCGTTAAATATTTTTCTGCTATATTTTATTAAATATTTCTTTATACAGTTTGGTTCAGAATATTTGTTTTTCTTGTTTTCCTCCTCTAAAACCTGGGTGCATCTTATGGTCAGGTACGTCCTATGGTCCGAAAAATATGGTGATTCATGCTACTTTAAGCCATATTTCAATGATTAAAAACAACATTAATACCACATTTTTAAAAGGCCAGATAAATTACAAAACAACCTTCTGTATCACTCATTGTCCTCGACGCGTTTCGTGACACAAGAGTGTCTTCGACGCGTTTTGTGGATAAAACCACTTCCTCAGAAGGGATACAGACATTTATAGAACAATCAATTAAATACAAAACATATTAAACCTCCCTTCACAAGGTCTTTTTGGCTGGGAAATACACAGAGACTTAAAGATGGGTGGCGGTAGGAAGCAGGCACCTCATTTGAAGCAACTTTTTGGATTCTCTCAATGAGAGGTGTCCAAAAATGTCGCTGCATCTTAACAGAGCATATCCGCATAAAATACTACACCAAATCAGTGATAGTTTAACAAGATCTATTCTTTTTTAATGGATCTTGTTGAAAATAACTTTAAATGTGGCAGTAGGTGGAAGTAATTTGTAATGTGGCTGTATAGAGCACAAATGTGGAAGCCCTCATTTGTAAAGCGGCTGTAATAGCAATGATGCACTCTCATGTTATATTCCCCTAGTCTCTGGCAGTCTCTCCAAGAATGTCCCCTGTCTTCAACAACTTATATAGCATATATACATCTTTGTATATCTTCTATAGCATGTTTACAGTCTATGACTATCTCCCGTTGCATGTCTACAGTCTCTGACAAGTTTCTATGTTCCCTTTTTTTTTGTTTTGACACTGAAGAAGGGTGAGAACATGTGTCAAACTGTTATTGCTATTGTTCTCTTGACCATGCACAAAGTTTAACAAAGGAGCAATAAAAACCTAATAGTAAATCCAACCTATCCCTTGATATCCAAAAAGGTTTTATACCAAATTGGTGTTAATAAATTAATCTGTTTAAATTATTGATAATAAATACATTTTTACATCAGTAAAACAAATAAAACTTTATCATAATGTCAAAGGAAACATTTTTGGCTTTGGATTATGTAATTAAGGTAAAAATAAAACATTTATTAATAAAACACCTAATAAAACTTAGAAATTAAGCATAGATTGTAAAGATGTATTTTAAGACAGAATATAAAATGTCATTGTATAAAATCAATGTGATCTTTCAAGATTAATATAACAAATACTTCAAACTATTTAAATCCAATCATACTCATTAACATAAATCAGTTTAAACATTTACACTCTACTGTAGCTACGATAATTCCTATGCACAAACTATGTTTAATTTTTATGGACAAGATTCTGTCTGCTAGTGTTATAAGTGAAAATACGTGTGTTCAGCAGTTTCTAAATGCTGCTCATTGATGTTGTAAATTACATGCTTGCTTATTAAAAAAAGTATTTGAAAAAAATCATATCCATTGGTATAAAGGGAAAAAACAGAACACTATGAGGTAGTAATAATTCTATGAAAAACTATGAAATTCACCCACAAGACAACTTAAACCACTTTCCCATAAAGCAGCTCTTCTACCTTTGTAATGTTTTCTCAGCACTTAAAATATTGTAAACTATTTTACTTTCTGTATTACTCACTATCTTTTCCCTATTTACAGGGAAATTGTCAGTTTCCCTATGTTCTAATAAACTGCACGTTCATTTCCCTATTACTCATATCTATGTATAATTAAGATATGTAAGAACTGGTTCATCAGATTTAGGGTTTTTAAAAGATTAGAGTTAGCCTAAACCCCCTTGAGGCCCTAAAAATAATCAGGTATATATGTATATTTGTTAAGTTCTATTAGGTTTATGGCTAAACCGCAATTAGGAATGAAAATACAGTATTAAATAAATATAGGTTTATAAGTTATATAAAGCTGACCATTTTTTTCTGGTTTCTGTGTGTTGCTGCTTAGCATCAGTAGCTGCTTACTAATATTGTGTTATATTTGTTACATAACTAAAATGGGGTAATCTACTGTATACAACATATTTACTCTTAATATTATTTTGATTCACTCCCAGTTTTATGTTTATTAACTATGTTTTTTACTTTTTGATGTGCCGTTTAACAGGTTGTTTGATTTTGTGCAATTGTAGTAATGGAGAAAATAAAATAACATATTAGAAGGAAAGCAGGTAGAGAGGGAATGGCTTCTGCCCTTTTTGGTGGGTTTCTAAAGCATGGTATTAAATGTGTGTTGGTTAAGTCATAGTTCTTTTCATGATTGAGCCACTTCTCTTACTATTGAGTTACACCTACATATGGAGGATGGTGTGGAATAACTTGCCTCATCATATAATTATGTTCAAAGATGCTAGAAGACAGTTAAACCAGCCATATCCTACTCTTCCGCAGTCTAACCTCACAGGCAGGCAGAATGGAGTAGACAGGAATAAAACTTTTTTGCACGTTCAATAAGTACTATGACATCATCCATATTCTATTTTATAAAACAGAAAAGAGTAGACAACAGTTCCAGACTTACAGGTAAAGGTATCTATCACACATGTATCTACACTATGTAGGTTAGTTAAGGGGTAATTTTAATAAAACTTCCAGCCATGTTAACCATGGCATTGGGAAGGAGGGGGTGTTAAGCTTTGGCACCAGGCAGGAAGGGGTTGGAGTTCAACAGCAGGATGAAATTTTAGCACTTGAAGTAGGATATCATGACAGGGTAGGTCATTTTGTCAAAACCACTATACCACCTCCTCAGGACTGCAGGAACTCCTACAAACACAGGTTACTTTTTCTGGTTTTACATATATATTTATACCTACAGCATGTTGGTTAACAGCCATTTTTAGTTCCAGAGGCCCAATGGCACCAATGTCTACACCAGTTTCACAGCTGCCACAACAGTTTATTGTGCAGCAGGCTCTCTACATTCTCTACTGCACCTGAAACTCTTTCATTACTGATCCAACTCCTTACCTACTACTCTCACCTCTCTGCAAACCCAATCACTCTTCCACTTTTACTACTGCACCATGCTACTTTCTCTGCTATTCCCTTCTATCCTCCTATTTTATCATCATGCCTGCAGGCCATTGGCATCTCTGGTGGCTAACATCAACTCCTCTATAGACACCCCCCCCCCCAGCTAAACAACAAACATCTTAGCATACATGCCTGTTCCCACCACAGTACCTGCCTAACTACCTTCATGCTCACCAACGCATTTGCACACCTCCCTCATTGGCATTCCCTAACCAGCACATCTGCATATCTCCTTTGCTCACAACACCTGCATGTGATCCCCACCCTCCTGTTTACCATCACTCCTAACTCTAATTCTCCTTTATCAGTCTCATCACTGTATCTGATTTCTGTTCTTGTCATTTCCTCTCACAGCTCTTCCTGCATGTCACCCACCAGTTCTCACCAACCTGCATCCCAACCACCTGCTTTCCCCACTATGCCTTTAGGTCCCCAATCGGCTCCCACTACTATGCCTACATGTCACCTTCCTGCACTCACCAACATCAGCATCAGCTCTCACCACTGCACTCCAGCTACCTGTTCCCAACACTGTACCTATATATTTGCCCACCTCTCCCACCAATGCCCTGTACTCACCCACCTGCTCCCACCACCCCATGCCTACAATCCACACCCCCGCTATTACCACCTCACCTGCACTTAACCTACTTGCTCTCATCACCCTCCCTCATCCATTCTTCACTGGCATCCATGTCTCACTGTCTTATATCTCTAACTTGACACTACACACACCTGATCACATATCTCCCTTCTGTCTAGACGCCGCACACCTTGCTGACATTCATTTCCTTATCCACCTAACCTACAAAATTCCATTTCATATCTAACATTCTTGAACATTGACTGTTCTGAAAAGGACAGAATTATATATATATATATATATATATATATATATATATATATATATATATTCCCCAGTGTTTTAGGAGTTAACTGACTTTTTACTGGAAATGAAAACATAAATGAAACAGGATGTACTGGGTCAGCATATGACTGCCTATTCAGACTCAGAGTGTGCTAAGCATTTGTCAACAATTCCTAATTATTAAGCCTAACAAAAGTACAAAGGGCACAACTGATCCCATCTCCCACTTGTACAGATCCCATGGCCAGAAAAAGAGTTATGTGAGGGTATATTTCACATTTAGTTCTAGCTTATTAAATATTTATGTTACTGCTAACATTATTAGGGTAATACACCTTAAAGCTAAGTAATAAAAACAATGAAATAACGTATAGAAGAACTCTGTCCAATATGGGTTTTAAAAGTTCCAAATGTGAATAACTACTAGACCCTCCCCCTGAACTTTTCAGGTGTCCCTTATCTGAGTGTGCTATTGCAGTTATCCATTACTGACACTAAAGCTTGTTTAGTTGCTTAACCAGCTGAGCTTTTGTCCTGTGCAGCTGCAGATCCCTTTTCCACAAGTTTCACAAATCATGCAGAAGGTAAGCAGTGAGATTGTGGGCAGACATGCCTGATTTGGAGATGCCCCTAATGAATGGCAGCAGGAACAGCCCTTTGGGACATGAGCTCTCCAGGGGGGTTAGGAATTTTTTCCTCCATGTTTTCCCTTCCCGTTTTTACTCCTAAATAAGTAGAGTTGATAAATTATAAAAATGTTTACAGATAATAAAGGTGCTTTAACCTCTTGTACTCATTACTATTAAAGCTGTAATGGCTGTAACATTTGGGTAGTGTGCAATGTAAATAGGCATACAATATACCATGTATAATGCAGATAATCTGTCAAGTGGTGGCTGGTTGGCTCAGTGGCAGTACTGTTGTAATGCTAGGTCACAGGTTCAAATTTCAGCCAGGACACTATCTGCAAGGAGTTTGTATGTTTTCCCTGTGTTTTAGTGGGTTTTTGTCTGGGCACTCCAGTTTCCTCCTACATTCCAAAAACTTGCACTTAGGTTAGTTGGCTTCCACTCAAAATGGTCCCAAGACTGTGTTAACGACATATGTCTATGGCAGGGACATTCAATTATGAGCATCTTTGAAGGACAGTTAGTAGTGATTTGACTATAGACCACTTAAAGTGCTGCATTTTATAATGGCGCTATATAAATACAAGTAAATAAATAAATGGTCAAATTGAGATGCATATCCAATGCAGGGTTTCTCAACCAGGATTCCACGAAACCCTAGGGTTCCTCCAGAGGTTACAAGGAGTTCCTTAAACAATAAACAGTTTATGCCTCCCAGGTCAGTTACCTCTGACACCAATGACCTCTTTGGTTATCTGAAAGGTGACATTCTTTCCACAGACCAGCAATGTAAGCAGGATTCTTCTGACAAGCACACTAATAAACTGTAGATATTGGTATTATCATGGGTTTTCCAAGACCTGAACGTTATTTCAAGACTCACCCATGGTAAAGAGGCTGCCTTATTGTATTCGTTTTCCATGTAAAATAATTGAGTCTGCTTCCTTATTAAAGTTGAAATTTAATACTGAATTAAACATTTATTAGACTGATCTAAAAGCTGGTTTCCTTTTCCTTTCACTTTCCCTTTCTTTTGCCTTGGTACAAGCTAAAGAGGTATTTTGCAGGATTAACATATTCATAAGAGCTTTTGAATGCATACATAAATTGAAGTAATGAACCACACCATTCAGTAATCATAATGTTGGACTTGTGGTTGGTGACATATGCTGGACATTTTAGCTACCTGGTCCCTGATGAGACCTGATTTTAGAACACATGAGAGCCGCCAGCCTTTTATAGACAACTTACTTGTTAGTTTTGAGATGCCATGTGAACAAATGCCTAGAGCTGAAAGGAAAGATAATGCTATTTTGTCATACTTATCCTTTACTAAGGCTATCTATTAATGTGGCACATAAACTTTAGCCTAACTTAAAATTAACTAATTACCCCCTCCAGCATTAGTTTGAAGGCCATACCTCATGCTCCCAACCATCAGGTCAATATTCTGCAGCTCACTCATCTGTAACTCTTGTTGCAAATGACCAAGCAACAAAATTAATCAAATGAGCACAATAACAAAAGCAATAAAGTCATCCTCTACAGGGTATGATCTATCACAGGTTATTAAATATCCCTAATGATTTTTTTTCATCATCCAGGTTAACCTCCGCAGTTATCTAATTTTAGACTGTTCTGACAATAAATACAAACTAGCTGGCCCCACACCTGGGCATTCTATACAATTAAATTTGTGTTATTATTATATTAATATTCTGACTTTTCTAGACAAATTATATTTCTGTCTGGGATTTTGCTGGGCCTGAAAAGTAGAATAATCTTTCATTAGACAAATAAAAGCATGTATTAGGGAACATACATTGTAAAGTATATTGTACCAGTAAACTTTGTTTTATAGTGTAGGAAATAACAAAACAATATTTGAGGTAGATAATTATTATCTCATGTAGCTTTACTGCATGTGTTTTGTTCTTTAGAGGTAAGTGAAATCTGACAATGGCAGTCAGGGCCCTTTCACATCTATGGCAAACTGTTGCTGTACGCCTGGAAGCGGCAAACGGCACCACAGGGAATCAGATTTGCATAGGACTTTG